>NC_067477.1:107052173-107352173 GCF_947179515.1 Apodemus sylvaticus
AGGTTGGCACATAGTAGTTGTTCATGAAATATTTTTTTTTTAATTAAAGAATGAACCAGTCTTTAAAATAATCCTGGGCTGCACTTCAGCCATCTCTCTGAAGCGCATACATACTGCCAGCAGGTGGCGACAAACACAAGAGAGAATTCCAGGCTTTGGGGATGAAGGAAGCCAGGAATTACATAACACGTCAACAAACATGGATTTCTGTTTGTTTCCTCAACCAACTCCTGATTACAAGAATCACGAGGTGTGGTAAAAGTGGCTGGGTGGACCTCAGTTCAAATCCTGCTTCTTATAACCTAGATCTTGTACAAACTCCCTAATGGTTCAAGCTTTGACTACTGATCATTAAAAACATGAATAAATACAAATGAGGGAAGAGGGGTTAAGACAAGATGTCTCTATACAGCCTTAGCCGCCCTGGAACTCTGTCTGTAGGCCAGGCAGGCCTCGAACTCACGGAGATCTGTCTGCCTCTGCCTGGATCTAAAATAAAATTGATAATACAAGGCTTTATTGTAAGGATGAAATGAGGTAACAGTAGTATCCTGTACAGACATATAGGTATCATCTCAATGTGCATTTCAAAAGCCAGTGTGTGGTGCATGCCTGCAATCCTAGCACTTAAAAGATGGGAGCAGGCAGACAGATTAACAGCTCAAGGGCAGCCTAAGCTACCGGAGAACACTATTTTAAAATAGTAACAAAAAAAATTCAGATGATGAAAATTACTTCCATATCAATATTTAATATAGAAGTTGAGCAATATATATGGAAGTAGGGAAACGTCAAAAGTAATATTAGGAGAAAAAAAACCTGTATGCCCAGGCCCTGTTCTTCACTGACAGAGATAGGTTAGAGCTCAAGGCCCTGCTTTCTTCTCGAAGAGACTGAATAGACTCTGGCTCCATTTTTCCACAACGAGCCGTCTGGGGTTAGACCGACGTCCAAGGGAGAGATGGGCTCTGATTAGAAAAGCTCAGAGCATGCCAGAAGGAGCTTTCAGAGGAAATGGTCACTCTAGACACGGACAGTTCTCAAGCCAGCACGACGCCTTCCACAGCCAAATGCACGGGCCACCAGAGTCAGTAAACAGACCTTCCTCAAGGCACATGTAACTTTTATAGTCCGAAATCCGTGATCGATTCTTTTCCTCTCAAGAATTTCCGAGTTCTAAATTAATTTTTAATATACTGACCTACAGTGCCAAGCTATTTTTGGATAAAACTGTGAGCTATCCCTTAAGTTAAAGGTATGCTGAGAGACGTAAGAAAGTGGAAATACCACCCGGCCAGAAATGGGAGGGGATTGGGGGGGTAAGAAAAGTGCCCAGCGCCCTCTGGTGGCGCAAAGGCTGCTGGATAAACCTGAGGCGTCTACGGGGAAACTTTGAAGGGTTGGCTCTGCTCCATTCTGGGGCCAGAGCTCAAGCACCAGCCCTACGCACAAACAGAGCAGCACGTCAGTAATACCTGCGTAGAAAGGGACAACCTCGCTCCACTGGCGCCCAGGACCCACAAGAGCAAGCATGCACCTTAGAATGTGTCAGGTATGAATTCTTCCTTTCCGCATGCAGAACCTGGCATTCAGAACTCATGTTCAAGTCCGTCAGTAGCTGGAAGGGAGATGAATGAGAATCCTACTGAGCCGGTCTCAAGGAAGGAAGCTTCTTCCCTGTAGAATCCCTTCCTAAGGTCTCCCGAGCTCTGTTCACCCTGTGTTCCAGCTCTTGGCGCTTAAAATAGATCACGGCAGACTCTAGATGATTTCCAAAATGTGGTCCAGGTGCACAAGGACTTCAAGCTGTTGGTCTCTGCGTCCCCAACACCAAGGATGGTACTCAAAAAAGAAACCTTGCAATTTTGATTAAGTACTGATAAGGGGAGGTTAGGAGAAACAGGATATAGTTAGGGAGCAAGAAAACGAAGGGCAATACTGGCCCTCAGGACCACATAAAGGTAAGGGTGATGGCTCGATATAGTGGCACGTGTCTGTAAACCCAGATCTTGAGAGGCAGAAGCAGGAAGGTTCAAGGCCAGCCTGGTCTCCATAGTGAGAACCAGGTCCGCGGGGTTGCAGAGTGAGACCCTGTCTCAATAAATAAATAAATAAATACATACATACATACATACATACATACATACATACATACATAAATAAATAAATAAATAAATAAATTGAGGGAAAGGGAAGAAATCGGTGAAAACAATAAGTAGCTTTGAAGTTCATATATTCTGAGATAATGAAAAGCAAAACAGAAAACTGAAGAATGGAACTCAGGAGAGCTTCAGCCAAGACAGAAGTGACTGAGATGGAGACAGTTCCACCCTTCTTGTCCTAAGGACAAGACTCAAACTGACAAAAGAACCCCGTTAGGCTTTGGTTCTGGCATAAAAGGACCAAGATGAAGCCCGAGCAGTGGTCTCAGCCCCAGGCCCGCCAGCGTTGGGGAATGTTCAGTTACCACTGGACACCAAGAGAGACCACCAGGCAGAAACCAGAGGAGTCCACTCAAAGTGAGCCTGGACTCTGCAAAGCTGTGGAAGCCTTGAATAGCCTCACACTCTCTTCTGGGTTCCAGAGCAGAGATGGCATGTCCCAGGATTTCTGCCTCCCTGGTGGATCTAGCATATGCTCTTTTTCTTAATGGTTTTTCAACTTCCTTATTGGGGCACGGGCAGTTGGGTTTTATGTCTATTGCTGGTTCATTAATAAGAAAGCTTGCATTCATAGAAAAAAAGAAAAGAGAAAAGCAAAACAAATGCTCTTCTTTTAAGCCACTAAATGTTGGGGTGATTTTTGCTACACAATGACAGAAATAGGAACAGTGTAGAGAAGTGACAGCTACTAGAGCCAGTGCTCCTCAACCTTCCTAATGCCATGACCCCCACTTTTATAAAATTTTATTTCATGTGTGTTGGCATTTGTCTGCATGTATGTCTGTCTGTGTGAAGATGTCAGAGTCCCTGAAACTGGAGTTACAGACAGTTGTGAGCTGCCATGTGGGTGCTGGGAATTGAACCCTCGTCCTCTGAAACAACAGCCAATGCTCTTAACAGCTGAGCCATCTCTCAACCCTTTAATACAATTCCTCATGTTGTGGTGACCCCCAACCATAAAAAAATTTTTGTTGCTATTTTATAACTGTAATTTTGCTGCTTTTATAATCATAAGGTACTATCTGTGCTTTAAGCAACCCCTGTGAAAGGGTTGTTATATAAACCCTGCCCCCCACACACCCCCAAAGGGTCCCAACTCACAAGTTGAGAACCATTGTACTAGACGCAGTCTGCAGTGGCCTCTCTTGCCCCTATAATTCTGTGTAGGCCATGCACATAGAGTTCTGATATGAAAAGGCCTATTTGATTTCTATGGTGAATTTTCTTTTTCCAATTTAAAAAATTATTTTTATTGTTAAACTAACTTAATAATGAAATATTAAATATTAAAATAATTTAATAAATTATTTTATTATTATTATTGGGAAGTATGATATGCTTATGAGTGTGGGCACACAGGGGCCAGAGCATGGAGGTGGAGCTCAGAGGACAACTTACGGGACTCGGTTCTCTCTCCTCCTTTTCCTTGAGCTCCTGGGATCAAGCTTGGGTCAAACAGCAAGTGCTTTTACCTGCTGAGCTGTCTTGATGGACCTAGAGGAGATCCATCTACTTTCCAGGGTGCTTCCGGGTACAGGAAGAAGTGGGTGGAAAGGGTGGAGGAAAACCCATGGCCCCAGGGGCAATGAAGCCAAGGGACAGAAAGGCTAAAGAGAGCATGGCCCCAGGGGCAATGAGGCCAAGGGACAGAAAGGCTAAAGAGAGCATGGCGGTGGCCATCGAGCAGTGTCTGCTCACAGGGTCCTTCCACTCAAGCAAAACCTAGGGCAGGAATGGCAGCGACCAACCCTGGTGCTCTGCCAGTGACTCCGATCTATGACATATTCATCCAGAATGCAAATGGCCCTTCCCTGTATGCTTTGGACAGTGCGGTTTGATTTAGATTCTGTTTGGGGTCTTGAGATACACGTATGTGGTTGTCAGTGCTCAGAACTGCCTGCTGTTTGTGGCACACCTGGGATCCTGTCTTAGGGACACCAGGACCACAGTGAACTGGCTCTCCAGGTCTCAGCCCTACCGTAGATGTCTGCTCCTCTGCTCCTTGTGTCCATTCTGTCACCCATGCAACCTGGTGACTGCTGGCTCTGTAAAGAAAGCGCTTTATGACTCTCGCAGTAAGCCTAGTCATGTTTTATCTTTAATGGAGTTTTTAAATGTCTTCTTTGCAAAGGAAAAGTCCCTTGTTTAAAAAAACAAAAAAAAAAAACAAAAAAACAAAAAAACAAGCCGGGCAGTGGTGCTACACACCTGTAACCCCAACACCTGGGAGGCAGAGGCAGGCAGATTTCTGAGTTCGAGGCCAGCCTAGTCTACAGAGTGAGTTCCAGGACAGCCAGGGCTACACAGAGAAACCCTGTCTCAAAAAACAAAAACAAAAACAAACAAACAAACAAACAAAAACAAAACCAAAACAAAACCTGGAATCTCACCCAGGGAGGTTACGCACTGTGTCATGGCACCAGAGACAGAGGCAGAAAACTGGTCCCTGCATCCTGTGGTGTGGTGACCCTAAAGGAACCTAGAAATTTATGTTGCTTTACCCCATGTGGCCGGCTACCTGCCTCTGTCCTGTCCTGGAGGTGCCTAACTAACGGAACTTCAGAAAAGCAAGGTGTTGAAGGACTGGGGACCTCATCAATCTGGAAGCCACGTGCCTCCACAGGAAGCGGTCTATGCTTGTCCTCAAGGAAAGTGGAGAGAAAGCCTCCCATTCTGCCTCCCTTCCCTTGATCATCACTGACCCAATGCATTCTGCTAACAGATAAGGCCCACACAGTCTCCAACCATGCTCCGTAGGCAGGCGACACTGCAGTGGGCACGGTATGTGCCTCTGCCCTTTCTCTACCCTAGGGCCTCTCTGCACCTGAACTTGCTTCCTCTCCTGACGAGTGACTTGTGTGTTCTTTGCAGTTCTTCCCCTATGGAGACGCCTCCAAGTTCGCGCAGCACGCCTTCCGCACCTTCGACAAGAACGGGGATGGCACCATCGACTTCCGAGAGTTCATCTGTGCCCTGTCCATCACCTCCAGAGGCAGCTTTGAGCAGAAACTGAACTGGGCTTTCAACATGTATGATCTGGACGGTGACGGCAAGATCACCCGGGTGGAGATGCTGGAGATTATCGAGGTGGGTCCTCAGGAGGGGACACAAGGCAGTGGGCAGGGAAGATCATCCCACAGAAGCCATCCTAGACAGGTGTTCCTCTGGGAGCCCTGCTAATGACACACCAAACTTTGGTTTCTCCCACCATGTCCCCACAGTAGTGAGGGCAGGGTAGTCACAGAGTCAAAAGTAGGGCATTCCTGACACATAAAACCTCTGTTTCAGTCATTTGTTCAGTACAAGGCCTTTGGACTGGCTAGTTTTGTGTGTCAACTTGACACAGGCTGGAGTTATCACAGAGAAAGGAGTTTCAGTCGGGGAAGTGCCTCCATGAGATCCAGCTGTGGGGCATTTTCTCAGTTAGTGATTAGCGTGGGGAGGGCCCCTTGTGGGTGGTACCACCTTTGGGCTGGTGCTCTTGGGTTCTATAAGAGAGCAGGCTGAGCAAGCCAGGGGAAGCAAGCCAGTAAGAAACATCCCTCCATAGCCTCTGCATCAGCTCCTGCTTCCTAACCTGCTTGAGTTCCAGTCCTGACTTCCTTTAGTGATGAACTGCAACACGGAAGTGTAAGCTCAATAAACCCTTTCCTCCCCAACTTGTTTCTTGGTCATGGTGCTTGTGCAGGAATAGTAACCCTGACTAAGACAGCCTTCAACAAAAAAAATGGGCTTTATGGGAGCAAAGGGTATTTATTACCAGGGTCAGGCTCTAGTTCCAACTCTAGCTGGACCCTACTGAACATGGCAGTCTCTTTCTTATACAATTTTGAACTGCGTCAAAGCCCAGTGCAGCCAGCAGCTGTGGGGATCCCCTCACCCACCACCCCACCCTACCCCACCCCCATAAGATTTAATGGAATACAGAGATCTTTTCCAGTTGTGTTGGTAAGAGCCCGTGATTCCTCTGCCTACTGCTCTGGTTGGATCATCAATCACCATTTCTTCTTGTGCTGCCTCCTGGGTAAGCCTGGCCCCTTGAAGTTCTCACAGTGTCTCTCTTGAGTCTTTCCTCTTTGGGCCCAGAATGCACCTTCTACACTAGACTCCTCCCTCACATCGCTTGACTCTCTTCACATATTATCTCCCTCCAAGCCTTTCTTCCAGTAACCCTTCCAAAACGTACCTACTGTTCCCCAACACAATCTAACCTGATCAAGAAGGGGCCTTTGTAGCATTTAATACTGCCCCAGATCACCCTCTGTATATACTGTGTAACAGAACACAGGTCCTATAGAGATAAGGACTCTGCATGATCACTGCTGTATCCCAGAACCTGAATCAGTGCCTCGAACCTAAGAGGCACTCAGAATTGATGGCTGTATTGATATCTTTAGTTAAATTAGAAGGTCTTAGTGTGCTGGCCCATTCACTAAGGTCCAGGCAAAGAAATCTATTACTTGTCATGGGCAAGATGAAACCGGAACAAAGCTAGAAGAAAGCACCCCAAGGAACTCCCGACATTCCACCGCTCTCCTCCCTAAATAGTCCTTCACCTAACCCACCCCTCCATCCTACTCTGTCCACCTCTGAAGTTGGGTGCTTTTATCACACGCTGTCTTTCTTGGCATGTGTAGTCACTTATCTTCTGGCTTTTTCTGCTGTGTCTTCAGTGCCTGCAGGCACTCTCCAAGGGGCCTTCCAGATAGTACCTTAGTTCTCTATTTGTGGCCATTTGCTTATGAGGCAGCCACACCTTAATTTTCTAAGGGCTGGCCTTTTTTTTCTCATGTCCCTCCCATTGAACCCCGTGTTTCTTTTCATCTGCAGCTCGGCTCTCTCCAAGCTAGCAATGACCGTCCTTCCCAGGAGGTGTTCCAAGTTTCTTCTTTTTCAACTCCTTGCCACATTTCCCCCACCAATGGCCAATTCCCTTTTCCCCTAAACTTTTTCTCAATTCGTTGCTAATGCCCTTCAGCCAAAGATCACCAAAAACGTACCTGGTGTTGCACAAGCCACACTGATTATTAATCAAAGCAAATTCAGATAGGAGGCGCGCTGACTACCTAGTTATGGCTACCATTCCTGTGATGAAACACCATGGCCAAAGGAACTCAGGGAGGGAAGGGTTAATTTGGCTGACACTTCCATATCTGTAGCTCATCATCAAAGGAAGTCAGGACAGGAGCTCAAACAGAGCTGGAATCTAGTAGCAGGAGCTGATATAGAGACCATAGAGGGGTGCTGCCCACTGGCTTGCTCCTCATGGCTTGCTCAGTCTGCTTTCTTATAGAACCCAGGGCCACACCACAGGGGTTGGGCCTTCCCCATCAATCACTAATTAAGAAAATGCCTTACAGCTGAATCTTACAGAGGCATCTTCTCCCTTGAGGTTCCCTCCTTTCCGATGACTCCAGCCTGTGTGAAGGTGACAAAAACTAGGCAACACAACCATGTTTCTCACTGGTGTAACTAACCACCTGTCGAGAGCATCTTAAATGAGGAGAGGTTTACTTCGGTTCAGGGTTTGTTACAATCCTTCACGGGATAGAAGGGGAGAAGCAAGAGCTTAAAGCAGCTGGTCGCATTACAGATAGTTTTGAAGTAAAGAGATTGAAGTAAAGAGATGAGTACTGGTGCTCAGCTTGCATTCTCTTTGGATTTGGTGCAGAACCCCATTCTAGCTAAGGAAGGTGCCACCCACAGCTACAGTGGATCTTTGCTCCTGAAAGTAACCTCAATTAGAAATTACCTCACAGATGCTCCAGAGACTTGCCTCCTAAATGAGTCTACATCCCTCTGAATTGGCAATAAATGCGAACCATCTCACAGGCTCTCAGTACTCACAGGGTGGGAGATTTGGTAAGGTGATTCAGAAAGGATGTAAGTACTCTGGACAGGGTACTGTCACACAATAGAGAAGGGAGAAGAAGTCTCTATCACTCAGTACCTCAGCAAATGTCACCTTTGAAAAATATCACCAGTACTAAAGATAAAGCTGTGGCTGCTATAAAAAAAAATCATCTTAGGACAATCATTCTCAACCTTCCTAATGCCATGACCCTTTAATACAGTTCCTCATGTTGTGGTAACCTCAACCATGAAACTCTTTTCTCTTCTTTCTTTCTTTTTTTTTTTTTTTTTGGTTTTGGTTTTGGTTTTGGTTTTTTGGATTTGTTTTTCTTCGAGACAGGGTTGCCCTGGCTGTCCTGGAACTCACTCTGTAGACCAGGATGGTCTCAAACTCAGAAATCACCAGCCTTTGCCTCTGCCTCCGAGAGTGCTGGGATTACAGGTGTGCACCACCACCGCTGGCCATGAAACTATTTTCATTGCTACTTTATAACTGTAATTTTGCTACTGTTACAAACCATAATATAAATATCTGACACGTAGGATTTCCAGCATATCTCTTTTGGGACCCCCAGAGGGTCCCTCAACCTCAACTGCCCTCAATCCACAGGTCAAGAACTTCCATCTTAGAGGGTGTCAGAGATATGTTGCTTCTTGTGGCTTGGCCAATGGGCCGTCTTGTTCAGACATGATTTACAGAGTATCTTTACATGATCTGCCCTGGCCACAGGTGTTCTGTAGAACACCGTGTTTGACTAGAGAGCATCAGGTTTGGCTATGAGACCCACATGAGGCACAGGAGCACTAAGGTTCCCCGGGTCACACTGGGCTTGCCGGGATAATGGCAGCAGCTTCTCTTCCTCAGCCACAGGCCACTCCTCTGTCTCCTCTTTTCTAGCTCACCCTTTCTCCCTTAAGCCCTGCGCACCCCCTTATCCTTTTGGTTGTGAGCCTAGGCTTTAACGGCTGGGCCAATCCTGTGCATTCTCACACAAGGTTTTATGGATGGATTTCTCATCTGGTTGGGGCAGAGAACCTCTTTTTTTTTTTTTTTTTTTTTTTTTTTTTTTTTTTTTTTTTTTTTTGCATGTTTAATCATTTTTACTGGCTTCTGGACATGGTGAATGTGACCGGTATTACTTGTATGGCAGTGGTTTTATTCAGGGTGTTGATAGTTGGTTTGAAAAAGTGGAAAAATTGAATGTGGATCAGTGTGGTCTCCCGAAGGCTAGTTTAGGGAGGGAGCTTGCTTCAGAGTGAGTTTTCCTACTGACTGCAGAGCCCATTTTAAAGTCGGTCTCTATTGATGACCTCAGGTATTCACTGAGATTTTTCCACTCTGGGTGGACAGAAACTTCCCTGGGTAAGGTGGGACTTGGCATAGAATCAATGTGTTTGCAAGTAGCTAGGAACATTTTCAGAAGACTGGGCCTGGAGGCATGGAAATGTTTAGGGAAAAACAAAACAAAACAAAACAACCACAGAAGATGAGTCAGTGGAGCGGATTGGATTGGGAATGACTGTCAGGGCTGAGGTGCTGAAAGCTTGCCTTAGAGGCTCAGAGATCCAAGCTCCATCCCTAGCACCCGTGTAAAAATGCTAAACTTGGTGGCGCACACTAAAACCTTTCCAGGAAAGGCATCCTGTGCCTCTCTGCACAGACCTCTTCAGAGGATCCCACTGAGAGCTGGCTATCTACATCCCTGGCTTCCACCATCTCTGTTCATCATCTCTGACTCCTCACCTTTGCACATTCAATGGGATGGGAGTATCCCCACTAAAGGATGCGGCAACTCAGAAGAAGCCACCGCAGATAAAATTTCAGGAGCAACCAGTATGAAACACCCCATCAACCCATCAAATCAAATGGGTTTGTTTCTTTTAGCTAATACTTGTTGAAGCTTTACTATTCGACAAGCATAGCAGTACTAAGTCTTGAAGGAGTCAGAAAAGCATGGGGTTTCTTGTTCCATGGGCTGTATGTACTCTCTGGTGAGGAAGAACGCACTTGCAGTGACTGTCTTCAGTAGGGTTTCTATTGCTGTGATAAAACATCATTACCATTAGCAACTTGGGGGAGGAAATGGTCTTACATGTCCAGGTAATAAATAGTCCACTGTTAAGGAAAGTTGAGGCAGAAACTCAAGCAGAGCAGAAACCTGGGTATGTGAACTGACTGGGAGCTACTGAGGAATGCTGCTTGCTTGCTTGTTCCTCGTGACTTACTCAGTCTGCTTTCTTATACTGCCCAGGAAACACCTGCCCAGGGTTTAGTTGGAAGTGCCCTCTGTGTGCTAGATACATTCTATCAATATTAATTAAAAGAAATTCATACAGGTCATCTGATGGAGGTATTTCCTCAACTGATGTTCCTCTTTTCAAACAACTCTAGCTTATGTCAAGTTGACAGAAACTAGCAAGCATGGTAATAAAGTGAGTATTATATTCCACTGGGGAAAGAAGTACCGGTTGCCATGGGAACTTAGAACATGGGAAGTGAACCTCTTAGGGGAAAGGGAAGTTAAGTTTGGGAAGATAAACAGGATCTGATTAGAAGGAGGAAAGGAGAGCAAACTCTCTGGTTTCTGGAGTTTCTTGTAATGCCATTTACCATGTTCTTCCCCCAAGGCTATCTACAAAATGGTGGGCACTGTGATCATGATGAAAATGAATGAGGACGGCCTCACGCCTGAACAGCGAGTGGACAAGATCTTCAGCAAGATGGATAAGAACAAAGATGACCAGATTACACTGGATGAATTCAAAGAAGCTGCAAAAAGCGATCCTTCCATTGTATTACTTCTGCAGTGCGACATTCAGAAATGAGCTGATGTCAATGCTATGGACTGCACAGAAGTCTTGATGTTCCATTCAGTCTGCAGCTATACACACACACACACACACACACACACACACACACACACACCACACCACACCCCCACACAATTGCTTGGACTACCTATAAATGGACTTGCTTCTTGTGTTTGAAACACTTGTGTGCATGAGAATGTCATTTGCTAATGAATTTTAAAAGCATATATTATAAAAACAAATCCGACAACCTGCCACAATGTGATATGTGTAATATCATTTCATTAAAATACATCTTCCTCCAAAGCCTGGGCAGAAGCGTGCTGCAAAGAATTCTATGATTTCTTGTACATGTTTTGCTAATGCTTGTGTCCCTTGATTATATAATATTAGTAGCACTGAGACCCCACCACCACAGTAATGTAACTTATTATGGGCTGCATCACCATTCTCCTGTAAAATAGTACTGGACAGACACACAGGAGGGGCCCTTGGCTCCCTGTCTGGCCCACACACAGCTTGTATTATCAGTGAATATAAATGTACTACATTTGCATGCCTTTTGGGTTTGCCTTAATTCTTACCTCATTTGTAACCTCTCAATCTGGAAAGAGCTGTTTTGGATGAATGCAGTATACAACTTAAAAATCCTGCTCAACTATTCATTAAGTATAACTATATATCTATAGACACAAAGGTATTATTTATTGAAAGTAAAAACATAATAATGGGAATGTGTTGATTTCCGTTTGATGTTATAAAAGGCTTCCAGAAAGGCGGCAATAGATGTCCCAAGTAAACTTCTAATATTTGATTTAGTTCCCTAATTACTAATTTATAATTTCAGCTCAATGTCATAGGGGTCAACTAGCCATGACTTATTAAATCTACCCTTACCTACATCTCTAGAATTTACAGAATGACTGAAGTGGGGGAAAGTCACTTTCCACCTTCTCATCCACCCAAAGAAGGTTAATTAATATGGCATGTAACACTTAAAGAAAACAGGAGATTTGTTCATTCTGGAAAAAATGCTCATTATGTGACAATAAACTTTATCTCAGTGTGACTTTGGTGCCAACAATGCGTCATGTTCCATACAACTCTGAGGAGGTGCATTTAGTGGGCAAGTGGGGTCGTCTAAGAGTAAATTCAAAGTATAAAGCGTGCTACATTTTATTTTTCATGATTGAATAAAACTGACGCTTCTGACCTTGGCGTGGGGTGGGTGTGTGCAGGGGGAATGTCACCCAGAGCTCTAAATCAGATTGGCATTTTCAAACCATGCCTGGAGATGTTCAGCTTCTTCACACAGTTCAGTCCACTTGTGTTTCCTTTGATGGATAGCTCAAGATTTGCATTGCACACTAGCTATTAAGCCTTTCAGGGGCAGTCACTGTGACCACGAAACAAAAACAAACAAGCCATGTACACGTGAAATGTCTTTTGATTAAAGTGACTTGTGTAGAGCCCACACTTACTTTTATCAAACACTGCAGCATTCTCTGCTTGATCCAAAGTACTTTTGATGGGGTGCCATCTTTTTCCCATGACCATTTTTCTTTGTCTTCGGACTACTCAATGACACTAGCCAGGATCTAGTGATTCCATCCACCCCATTCATTTCACAAGTAATTGTGACTAAGCAAAGCTTACTATTTACTCATAGGCATCTAGACTCTGCCCCGAGAAGACACCTCCGTGAGTGAACAGAAGCCCTGGCACCCTGACCCCCTGTGCATGGTTCTACACCTCCCAGTACTGTTTTCTCTCAGCGAGGGCAGCGTACATAAACCAGGAGAGCCACCTGGCTATACGGGAGGCTTTGGCAAACCATTCGTGATAAATCTTTGCCCAACACTGTGTGTGTGTGTGTGTGTGTGTGTGTGTATGTGTGTAGACAGACTGTACATGCTCATGAATGTCAAGCTCCAAGAAGCAGAAGAAAAACACAGCAAGACAGGAGCAAGGAATAGGGGTGGGATATGGTGGTAGCTTGTTCCAGTAGGGTGGTGATATTCGAAGTAAGACCAGAAGGATCAGAGTGAGTGAAAGAGAATGAGAGAAAGCTATCAGGGATTTAGGAAATTAAAATCTTCCGCAGACCCACTTGTTCTTTTTAGAAGTAAAATGTAGACTTTGTGTGAACAAAAATTCAGTTTGCTTTTTAGTCCTCTTTTTTATGATTAGTGTAGACTGATCTGCTCAGTTGGCACTGAAGAAAAGCCATGCATGTCCTCTGGGTTAGCATTTCTATTTCTGGTCATATTATTCATTACAGCGACTCCCCCCCCCAAAAAAACCCACACCAAAACAACAACAAAACACTCACAGAAAAGACCTATGAGATCATGTCCCGAGACATCTGTGAAGGCTGTTTGTGGTGTAGGTAATGGAGTCAATCTACTGGCTTATCATTAGAGGATCAGGTAAGTAAAATACAGAAAGTGCCTCAGGTTGACATCCTAAACACCTGCTGGAGAGGAGACTGGGTATGCACATGGATAACTGTCATAAATGCTGAGGAGGAGACAAAGAGTAAAACCTACCACGCGGTATAGTAAGTGAACAAAGGAAAGACAGCCCACGAAAGGACTCAAGTCACATTAGGTGAAGGGTGGGTGGTAGTGGAGGTTGTCTCATTACTATTACTCCATAAGAAACCAACCCCCTAACACACTAATGTGAAACAAGCATTGTACCACCTCGTGTCTTAAATGTTCAGCTAGCTTGGAGTCTAGGCAGCCACTTGCACTTATTTAATGGCAAGGGTAGAAACGGGCCCAGGACACTCTAGGCTGGCTGGGAACCTCAAGACTTCTTGTCACAGGCTGGCTTGTGCTGCTTTACAACACAGTAGTAGTTTGGCAGCAGCTAACACTACAAAGAGATCTTAGCTTCCACACAACTGTCCTGTTATGCAAGAAATTTTTGCCGTATTTTGTGTCACTCCCACTGGAGTTATTGGTTACAAGAAGCTAGCCACATCCTAGCTTCTGTTAAATGAAACAAGAGTTTTTGGAGAATATGCAGCGTAGTTTTTTTAACACAGAGAAATAATATGGGCACATGTTTTTGCTTTAATCCTAGGTGTGGGGATATGAGGTTGCTTTGCGCAGCAGCTGTGATTTGCCTAGTGCTCTGGCAGGGGCGTGGTTTTGTCAGCTACAGATGGTCATTTGGAATTCTGGGACTTTTCAGAGGATATATAAATGCTAAAGCCCCATGGGGGTGGCTGGTATGGCTGGTTGGTGGTTGGATGTTGGCTGCAGTTTGTCAAGTAGTTGTGTGCAAAGAAACAGAAATTAGATATCCTGACAGCCCAAGGAATTTGATGACCATGATCAGCAGAAAGTAGTCTAATGATATTATTGCCCCATTTCCTACCCCTAACTTTATTTGATCCCCCTGATCCCCCCTTCTATCCTTTCTCTCGCTACATTGTATTAGGCGGTTGAAAGGGAAGAAGAGGGGTGGAAAAAGATGAAATAAACAAGGAACCCACAAAGTAGCATACACAGGTTACAATCACCTTCAAAATACAACATGGCAGTCCAACCCAGATCCCACGGGAAATAGTCTACCAAGAATCTGTAAGAGCTTCAAGCCCAAAGCTTGAGGATCAGGCTTGAGGTCCAGTGACTTACCATCTAATAACTCCTCAGATGCAGCATACTGTGTACCATTCTTGACCCCCAAGTCCCCTGTACCAATGGAATAATTCTTTCTCACACACAGTGTGAAATGGTGATCTAGGTTTTGAACCATTATAATAAACATCAGGTGGGAAAGGGGAAGCACTCAGCTTTTCTAATCAATGCCAACTCTAAAGTGCAGCTAGGTATGTCTTAGTTTCCTAATGGGGTACTCCATCCTATTGTCTACATATGAAGTCCTAGAATTGCCAAGACTTTCAAGTAGATAAAATTGTTACTACTTCTTTATATTCTGTATGTTTGCCTGTGTTTGATGTATATGTGTACTCTCCCACCTGGTGCACACAGAGGCCAGCTGTCGAGTGCCCTGGAATTGGAGTTAAGGCAGTTGTGAGCTGTTATGAGGGTGCCAGGAACTGAACTTGGGTCCTTTTAAGTGCTGAGCTACTTCTACCTCAGTGTGTTTAACAATTTATAAACTCCACCATCTTGGAAGTTCACTGTGAAACTAGTATGGAATGAAACTCTTTATAGTATTAGCAGTCATACCCAAGGAACCCTTAGAAAAAGACCCTTTCTGTCTGCAAAGGTCTTGAACACCCACCTTAAATCTTCCTGATGCCCTAACAAGAAAATTGCACTGTCTTGCCTTTGATTTTTTTTTTTTTTCTTTTCCAAGTTGAATCCAAAATGTCATTTTTATTAATAGCTAACTTACAGTACAGGCTAAGGCCTCTGGGGGCCCTGAGGCCAGATTTTGTTCCTTTTGAGTAGGCCTGACAATGTGGGATTGGTTTTTGCACTTGAGACTTTTTCTGAATTTGAAAAGCAGTCAACATCTGGCATACAGGAATGAGACACAAGCTTGATTCCTCCAACGTCATTGCTTCATTGCTCTCACACCTTATTTCCAGCACCAGCATGGCCAGAAGGTATTCATACAGTATAGCATTCTAGTTTATTGTGTTGTTTCCTGTTACCCAGGTTATCATGAATTGTGTTACTTCCCACTATGTAAAATGGCTAATCTTGGCACCTCCAATTCAATGTTCTTCACCAGAAGTCCTGTAATACTAGGTGGGTTTCTAAGAATAGCCAAGGCCATTTAGATTTGTGACATTTCCCATCCACTAGAACTATATGGATCCCATTTAGTTTTATTTCATAACATTTACATTCAAGTAACAAAATATATATTCTTTTAGCTATAAACAAACCACTCCAACGTCTTAAAAGTCTTCATATTATTTCCTGTCCCTTAATTCCACAACTTATTTGGGTTATTCTGGCTTAGAATCTCTCCTACTGTTATGACACAGAGGCTTTGAACAGCTGCAGGGCGGAGGGCACATTTCCCAGCAGTATGCAATCTCAGCTTCCTCCTGTGGTAGCCTTGAGAAAAGGAGCTCAGTCCTGTGCAGCCAGGGGGATCCACGGAAGAGCACTCAGAGACAAAGGCAAGAGTTTCACTTTTCATTATGTAGTCAGATCTGGCCTGGGAAACTGCACGATTCTACCAGGCTCCACTCTACCTAGAGCTAGGAGGGTCTTCACAAGCAAGGTCCTGGACATTGGAAGGATTTCCTGTGGTGGCCATCTGTGGAAGATATTATCTGCTAGAGGAAAATGGGAATGCTGAAAGCAAGCCCATGAGCTGAAACGTGGATTTAACTGAGCCCTCTGAACTGGTCCACTAAGAAGTCACATTCTCAGCTACCAGAATTCAGCATTGACAACCCAGGGGTTACTTCAGAAAGGACCAAGATGGGAGCTTCAAGGATGCAAACCCATCCTTAAACACCTAACTTCCTTCCAGTAGACTCAATCTCCTGAGGTTCCACTGCTACGCAGTAACACCAAGAGGCTGGAAATATTTAACACAGGGTGCTTTGGGGGGACACTTGCAGTAACTGTATGGATGTATTAACTACATTTTCAAGTTATTGGTATGAACAGAATACTGCCTCAGGATATTACAAACACTCTTTATTCCTACATCTAATTTGTACTCAGAAAAAAAGAATGGGAGAGAAACAGAGTCTTGCTTTGTAGCTATCCTTGGAACTAATTCAGTATGGCATTTTGGGTCATTTTTTGGTACAGCACTTCTGGTGTAATACATGAGCCAGTGCCCAGTTTCTTACACAGACTTTAAGCATTTGTCTCCACATAAGTTACTCCAAACATCATTGAGTCAGCACTCCCCTACATAAAAGGGAGTAGGAGAAATATGGAAAATATGTAAAACAAGTTGCTTATTAATTTTAGTAATTATACACTGGCTTACTAAAACTCACTGCACTTGTCATTTTGTAAATGATTACACTGGGTAAATGTTACATCCTGTCTTGGGACTTGTAAAGACATTAGAGCTGCATGACTGACACGTATAGATACATCACTATGCATGACGAGGTCCAGGTTACTTACTCTCATATTCCTTATTCCAGTTCACAAACGCATGACCTTAACTCATATTTTTTAAGTTTTATTTTTGGAAGTTACACATACTTTAAAAGAACAGCTTTTTGTTTGTTTGTTTTGTTTTCCAATGGATGTTATTACTCCTTAGAACATTAAATGAAGACTTCACTTATGATTGAAACCAAAGCCTTCTGCGGCCAAATCAATACACTGTCTTCAGGGGGAGACGCTCTGGATCTGAGGGCTGCAGTTCCCATAATGCACTGTCTTCAGGGGGAGCCGCTCTGGATCTGATGGTTTCACTTCCCATAATGCACTGTCTTCGGGGGGAGACGCTCTGGATCTGAGGGCTGCAGTTCCCATTCTGTAGAAGCACATTTAAAACTACCACAAAAACCTAAAACACTGAAACTCCTTAGCTAATTAAAATTAATGCACTGGTCTCACCTCATTTTTATTTATTTGAAAAATGTATGTATGTTAAAATAGTTCTGATACAAATGAGTTATACTGCTTATGGCTGGTGGGCAAAGTTTAAAACAGTTTTCTCTTTCTATATTCTTAGACTAGAAATGTTTTTGGATTTTTGGCAACTATTGTATTCTAAGAATACATTCTCTTCCCCACCAAAACAAAACTCAGTTTTTATCAATAACTATAGAATTATACTTGCTTTTAAAAATAGTACTTTTCTTAAAATACTTCCTTTTAAAGTTCATAAATATGTATTCTCATTTATTGCTGGTAATAAAAGGAATGCTTCTTGCTGCTATTCAAAGTTTAAAGGTTAGCCCTAACCCTAGTATGAAACAGAACACAGGCACAAATACAATGTTTTCTTAAAAAAAAAAAAATCACAAATGCCAATTTTTACAGTAAACTGATCGTTGTCTCTAAAGTCAGGAAGTGTCTTATATCATCTCACAGGAAGTGCAGATTTTGACTTAAGTAGGCACTAGCTCCTCTACCTGCACAAGCATTCGACTCCTGGCTTTCTCCAGCCTTGCTCTACCACTAAGCTTTATTTTCAGGCCTCAATTTCACTTTCATTTTGAGCCAAAGGCCAAGCTGTCCAGGCTGGCCTTGAACTCACTCTGTAGCTCAGGCAGGCCTAGAACTTGTGATCTTCTTGCATTTACCACCCCAGTGGCTGCCCCACCAAAAACTGAGGGCTTTTACAACTTGGCCACCATTCAAGTAGAAAACTGTGTCACGGCCATGGCACCTCTGTCTTGAGTGGAGGTCAGTTAAAGGACAAGGGAGAAAGCACTTGTCACGGCTGGCAGTGCTTCATGGCCGCTAAGTGTCTAGTGATGACCATCTTACAACTGATGAAGGGTAGTGATTAAAACCTGTATCCGAATCTACAGTTGTACCACAGGGTTATAAAACCATGGCAAGCACAAGTTCTGCAGCATCACTGGTCTTATGCAGACCTCTGATACCGACGTAAACATCAGTATGTCCAGCCTAACCACCTCTCCGATCACAGCATCCCATACTGAGAGACTGCTTTTTCCAGACATATGCATTTTTTTTTCCACAGACAATTTTTAAAACTAGACTGTAACAACCTGGAAACGCAAAACTAAACATCAGGTGCTCAAACTTTTATTTTAATTCTTACAAAATACTATAGAAATGAACCCAAACTGAACAGATATGTACATGTGCATTCTGTACAAAATATTACTCCTGAAAAAATTTATAAAAGTAGATGGTAAAAACAAATAAACAGAACACAGAAACTCCAAAGCAAACAAACATAAAAAGATTTAAAACCAGTATTATGAAATTGGTTTTCACAAGGAAAAGCAATCATAATTTTAAACTCTTGGCAGCAGCTGGCTTTCTAGGCTTATTTACACAATCGATGGGTCATAGTAAAGGAGCTTCTTTATTTCAGAGTACCTCTCGCCTCGTTTTATTTCATCCACTAGTCCAGATTACTCCCCTTCACAATTCCCCTGCAGTAAGAGGGCAAGGCACTAAGCTGTCAACTTGCATTGTCATCTTCCTCTTGGGTCACAGGTCGGAAGGGCAACGTGGTTTGCCCTCTTTCAGGGTCAGACATTCGAAGAATTCTAATCAGTTTACTTGAAGGAAGTGAGCTAAAGAAAGCAAAAGTAATCACTCAATTTCCCAACAAAGATTTTATCCATTAACACTCAACTAGTTGGTTTCCCTAGTTCACTCACCCTAGGTTCAATTCCTAACAATATGAGTGATAAAAACAAAACTCCACCCCCCCAACAAACAACCCCCCCCCAACTTCCTTCTACATCATATCTGTTTTCAACTTGGATAAAAAGAAAACTTTTTTTATCTGTCAGCTATTTTACACTCTTGACCTAGTCTGGAATTGCTTGTATATTCCAAATCAAAAAAGCAGCGGATCCTGGGGCTGCTTTAGAGCAGAGAATCAACCCTGGAAGGTAAAGGATGGAGAGCAGAGCAGAGCTAGTTCTAAGACCAGTGTTTTTAAGTAGCCAAGAACAAAGAGTAGGGATCTTAAATTGTTTCTTTGTCTTACATAGAATTACCAAAATCACTTTCTATTAGTTGGTCAAGAAAACTACAGAGGAGCAAATTCAAAATACAAGCAAGTCAAAATTACATTGTAGACCATTTGTTTCTTTAAAAAGGGCTAATGATATGAATGAAAGTTTAAGCATCTAGGGAAGTAAAAGACATTAAGTCTGCTGAGCAAGAAAACGGAGTGACCGCTGCCCAGCCTTAGCCTGGTCACTGCTGCATTTGAAAATAAAAACCATGCAGGCCCTATGCCGCTTTCATTCACAAGTGTTCTCTGACCATCTGAGATTCCTGTGTGTGCGTGAGTGTGGGCTACATGTGTATGTCCAATATAGAAGATTTCTTTCCCCTTTCCCCTTGTTAAATAATATATAAATTCAGAAAAAGGAAAATGCTTTGAAAGGAAGCCCTACTGAGTCTCAGAACCTTGTGTATTTGCGGACAGCATACTGGGTAGCAGGGCTCACAGGTCTAGGTCTACAGGAGAATAAAACCCCTCCATATGGGAGGTGTGGCTTTGGAGCTGGTGTATGTGTCTGAAGGGGTGCAAGTTATGTATGTCACTTCTACACATGATCAAAATACATACAAATAAATTTGTGTGGGTGGGTAGGTGTGCATGCATGTGTGTTCACAGAAGTTTTAAGAAGTTACCTCATGCTTTGAGGGGTAAGCAAGATAAATTGTCTGAAACGTTGGGAATCCGCCATCTTAAGGATCATATCCATTGCAATTCTCCTATTAACCATATCCTGAAGAACAAAGATAAAAATTAGGATTAGTTTTGCATCAGCTATTTCTATAAAAGCAGCACTTTCTGGGCTAAAACAAACCTCTAGAGTTTTACTTACTACGTCTGATGGCAAAAAGTTCATCTATGAATAAAATAATACCAGAAGCTATACAGGGAAATTATCTGCATAAATATTCTCCCCGTTCATTTCTATGGTCTCCTCAAACTACACCAACAAAACACATATTACAGAGTGAATCTTTAAGCATAAGAACAGTTAATTATTCAGGATAAAAATATAAAATTTTCCTGGTTTCAAATTTATCTAGTTTCTGCGAATTTACAAAGTGTGGCAGTCACAGGGTATCACAAAAACGGCATCACTGAAAGACAAGCACGGTTCAATACATGATCATGAAAGACTACTAGACAGAGGCATGGTACTTAGAAAGTTACAAACAGCTTACCATAGCTAAAATTTCTGCAAGACACTACAGCATTAAGGATCTCAATGTTACCTTACAAAATTAAATACTTTACATATAACCACCTAGGGGTTTAAAAAAGGTAACCACAATCAGGCCTATTTTTATAAATCAACACTTGTAAAACATGTGGGGGATGGGCTACAGAAACCAGAGGACACACGTCTGAGAGTCTAGGAAGAGGTTATCACAGCTGGAGGTAAAGGGACAGAGAGAGGTACCAGAGTCACCACAGGGAAAAGGAAGGAAAGGGTAGACCATTGAGAAGAGGAACAAGATAGGCCAGGTGACTTGCAAGTAAAAGGAAGGAGTTAACCAGATAGATGTAGATGGCTTTGAAGCTAGGGGACCAGGATGGTAATGATGACTTGTCATTAACAAGGAAAAACATTTACAAAAGGAAGATGATCTGAGAGGAAGATCTCAGACCTCAGTCTCAGACACACTGAGCTCAGAATGCTGACTGTTTACTGGATAGTAGAATAAGTAGTGGGACACACAGGTCTAGACTGCAAATAAGATCAGGACAGGAGACCTCCATCAGGTGGTCTATAAGTCAGTATGGAGGGATGTATATCATGTCACTTCTACAAATATGTGATCAGGAAAATGACAATACTGTAAAAAGCAAACAAAAAATGTCAAACACCCAATAACATCAGAACTAGAGGCAGAAAGGCAAACTAAAAAGGAAGTCCAGAAAGAATATAGAGGCAATAAAACAACACATCCCAAGGAAAGGGGGACAGGTGCCAGGTACTCCAATGAATAAAGGTCAAGCTCATGAGCGACATCTGGTCAATGAATACTGCTTTGGAACCAGAGACCAGACAACAGTGTATAAAATAGTAATGGCACATGACAGACACAGAATGTCACCTGAGCCTCATTGTAGCCCAATGAGGTAGTGAATCTTCTACTCCACAGAAAAACTGAGACAACAGAAGGATATATCTAAGCCACTGGAGTAATTGTTAGAATCCCTTGGTTTCAAACAAAACTTTAAAAAATTTTTTTCAATCTTTAAAGTCAAATGCACTGGCATCTTTCTTACTTTTGCTTTCTTTCTTTCCTTTTACTTTTTTTGGAAAGCTTGGCCATAACCAAAGGAGCCAGTCAACAAAAGCCCCGAGTCAAGAAGCAAAAGCTTTACGATCACTTTAATTTGATGAAAGTAAGATGGGGGGAAGGAGACCCTGCAGGTAGACACTCAAGATGTCCATGGTGGTAGAGAAAAGCTGACGTAGGTCATGGTCTACCATACAGTAATCATGGAGAGAACTGAACTCCAGGGTCTTCCCAACCACTAACATCACAAACTAATGTGGGGAAACAGAAGAAAAACTGTTCCTTTCAAACTGTTCCAACCAAATAAAAGTTAGAGAACTTAAAATTTCAACAATACCATGTAGACATCAAACTCATCCAGGCATCTGAAAGGTGATTCAGCAATGGACCACAGGGAAAGAATGAAGCACACTGTGGAGAAAGAGCGTTCCCCGCCGGACAAAGCACGCATGTCATTGAAGGAGGCTTTGTTTCCCTCTCCGGGCTGAACCTTTAAGGGTGATCACAAGGAATAAATTTATAGTTTAAAGAGACAGAGAGAAGGGGTAAAGCTAAGATAATTTAGCAGTATGTAAATACATTAAAAAATTTTATCCTTTAATAGCTGTTCAATTTTTGTTTCACTTTAAATGAACCAAAGGTACTGGGGTGACAGCTCAGGTAAGGTGCTTTACAGAGAGCCCAGTCTCAGGTCCCAGCATCCAAACGGTGGCTCACGCCCATCTAAAAGTCCAGTTCCCAGGATCTCAAATCTTCTAGCCTTCTTAAGCACAAGGCATGCACTTGGTGCACACATATAATGCAGACCCAAAGTCCATACATATAAAATAAATATTTAAAAAAGAAAATAAAATTAAGCACATTTTATCATCTTAATGGAACCTAACACACCAAAATACCAAAGCTATGGCAGTAAGTCCCATACTTAACCAAACATTATTTACCAAAATGAAGGCTGTAAATTCATTCTCCTGAGACTACTGGTTACTGCACTAAACATTTCAAGTAGTGAGATAACTTTTCATTACTAGAATTACAGTGACACCTAGTGGTTACAATACTTTAATAATTACAGATTCTCAAAACAAACCCTCTTGAAGAGGCTTACCCAAGAATAAAGGAAATAGATTAAAAGACACTTAAGGGCAGCTGGGAGGAAAGGAGGGAAGGGAAACTGGTCAGAATGTAAAACAAATAAAACATAAATAGGTAAACATTTTTAAAAACCCTCCATGGGAACAGTAAAAAAAAAAATCAATTAATGATATTAAAAGCATTTCTTCTGCATAATTTCCTGAGACAAAAAAATAAAGCAATATAAGGAGGCATTCTATTTTGAGAAGAATGCTGGCATATTCTATCTAACAAATATATCTTAATGGGGTGAAAAGACCAGCTTTATATGTTAGACATATGCTGCTCTCAAATGAGCATACATTCATTTTAACACTGTAAGAGGCTTACAAATTTTCAATTTAAATGTATACTGTATATCTTTTTTTGAAGACACAATGTCCCAGGGGGAGGGATATCTTTATGCCTGAAAGTAGATAGGTTTTCAAAGTAATGTAATTTTCCTCTCAATAGCAATGTAACAGTTCTGATCCCAAGTCCTTCCCACACGTTTCGGTCTTGCTCATTTCGGGCGTCCTCCTCCGGGGCACGCCAGCAGCTAATGAGGTATACATTTCTATGTCTCTGATAACTGACATCCTAAGTACTGTTCATGTGCTTATGTTCCGTGTGGGTAAATCCACTTAATCTAAGTCTTGGGTGATTTTAAAACAGGTTCAATCTTTTTTCTTTTATTATCCTCAAAAAGTTCTAGATTAGTTCTTTTGTATTATATAGTAACAATTATCTTTCTCCAGTATACTTTTTAACAGTATACTGGTTTTTTTTTAAAACAGTATTAGGTTACTTTTTTTAAATTGTTTTTTTTGTGTGTCCTATTTCAAAATTTTAACGAAAATTCTTTATTATTAACAGGCAAGAGTGGCACTTGTTAATGGAGAATAACATGTTTATTTCCACACATTTTGAAGCATATACTAGTCAAGTCAGAATAAGTAGCATTTCTATCCCCTTACTTGTATGTGAAGCTTTTGAGCATCTATCTCTCTTCTAGTTTTTCTTAAAATACCTACTAGCAGTTCCTGTGAACTGAAGTGGCCACACTGCTGTGGAGTACTGGGACTTATACCCATCAAATTGTTTTGGTACACTCTGCATACTCTAAATGCATGAATACCCCAAATGCACACAACATGTATTTCAGTAGTTTTAGATTTCCTCAGAAGACCCTGAAGCCAGGACTTAAGGATAAGTAGTCTATTTGGAAAGGGATTCAAGCAAGAACTAGTACAGTAGTTCTCAACTCTGACTGCTGACCCTTTAATACAGTTCTTCATGCTGTGGTCCCTCCCAACCATAAAATTATTTTCTTTACTACTTCATGACTGTAAGTTTTGCTACAGTTGTGAACTGTAATGTAAATACCTGATATGTAGGGTATCTGCTATGTAATCCCTGTCATTCAATCCCCTAAGGGTTTGCCACTGCACTAATAGAAGTTGGAAAGTGACAAAAAGCCCAAGGATAGTTGTTTTATGAGATATATTCCTAGTGTCAGCAACTGGAACTTGACCTTCAGTGGCACTCTGTAACATCCCATGGAAACCGCATATTATCGATTTTGTTTTGTTTTGATGGTGGGTACGTGCATAAAATATATTTGGTACTGACTGTAAAATTTAATACAAAGATCCACACCTTCTTTTCCAAATGCTCATTCGAATAGTATAGAAGTTCATTAAATTGTGTGCATTTAAAAATAAATAAATAAATAAATAAAATATAAAAACAAAAAAAAATATTGTTTTGGTACTTGCTACTTCTTCCTCTCCCCTCCAAAACTGTGTTTACATTAACTCTTAAACTTCCCATGAATATGTGCTATTTGATTTTCTGTGTGTGGCTTGTTTAATGTAATATCTTCTAGTTTTATCCATCTTGATGCAATCAACAAGATTTCCCTCTTGTTAATGTCTGAGTGTCATTCCATTATGCTTACCTACCACATTTTCTTTATGCTTTTTCATTCATCCAAAAGTCTGTTGCTTTATATTTTATTTTTATCAGTTTTAGTCACTTTGTATACTAAATGTGAGATAAAGGGTCAAAGTTATTTTCTGTTTTGTTTTACCAACAGGATACTCAATAATTTGAATTCAGTAATTGATGAATAATCACCCCTCACTCAAAGGTTTGTAGCATCATCTCTGTCTAGAAGAGGGGCCAGGACCAGTTCAGTCTTCTTTACACTCTCCAGTGTTGTACCCTACAAAAACGTGCTCTCTCATCTCATCTACTCTCACAGTTTCATGAGATCTCTGTCCCTAAATTCATAATTATCGTCTACTTTCCCAAGATAGATCATTAATGTTGGACATATCTTTCCTCCTTAAATATGTACAGAGAGCTACAATTTCCCTTCTGAAAAGTATTACATTGTCTCCTTCAAGTTTTGCTATGTTTTATTTTTTTATAGTTGCTGGAAATTATCTTCAACTTTCGTGGTTTATTTTGATTCCTTAATCAATTAGAAATGTGTTGTATAATTTTATAAATTTGAGGTATTTTGGGGTTTTGTTATTTCTAATTTCACTCAATTTTGGAATATATTCTGTGTAGCTTTAATTCTTTGAGATTTATTGAGATTTTGAGTGAAGACAATGGTCTATGCTAGTAAATATTCCATAGGCATCACAAAACTACAATTCTTCAGTGTTTTACATTTATGCTACTGGGTCAATTTGTAAGACTTGTATAACTTTACTAACTGATTTTTCCATTAATCCTGAGAAAGGTTCTAAAATTCCCACCTACATGTAACTATTTTGCCCTTTGGTTTCCTAAACATTTCTGTATTTTTCTGGATATACAAAAATCATCATTTTTGAAATTAACTTTCTAATATCATGAAACACTCCTTTTGGTCTCTAGTGATCCTGTGTGAACCTGATTTTTTTTTCTTAGCTGCAGTCTGTAGGCTTCCTTATCTAACTGCATGACATGCCTTTGCTCTGTTTTTACTCAAGATCCTCCTAGCACCTTATGGTAATATATCCTAGCACCTTACAGTAATATATTTAGAGTTTCCTTTCAACAGACTTTGACTCAATCTTATACACACAGAGTCTTTAATACACATCTAGTCCACAAAGGTCTAATGTAACTACTGGTAAATAGGTTTTATTTCTCCCTACTTTGTCTTTCATGTTCTCTGTTGTCTTCCCTCTTCTGTTTATTAGCATAAAGTGGCCTCTAATTTGCTGTTCTTCCTCCTGTCTGAGCATTCCACATGTGATTAGAGCCATGCTGGCTTCTCACTAAGTGGTCTCTTTTTCTGCTTCTCTTATTTGGTATACCTTCACTCAACATTCTTCCAGTGGGTTGCTCTAGAGGCAGGGTAGCCCTGATTTTTTGGTTTATCATAAATTAATATCACTTCCTGAAATGTCAAAGTCTCAGAACAGATAAGTTTGATGCTCTTGACCCATAAGTTTTTTTTAGGTTCTGAATGTTTTTCTGCTCTCTGCTCAGTCTGTTCTTAGTGGAACCCCAATGTCATACACACAAAACCTGCGGACTGTGCCCTGTTTCTTCATCTCTGCTATGAAGTTTTGGGGTTTGTTACTTACCAAAAACATGTTTTGATGTTGCTTACCTAAGATATTGCTTTCTAACTTACTTGAATTTGGTTATAGCTACACATTCAGTTGGCTGTTAGGCCAATCAATGGTTTTTTTCATATCAGGTAATTATGTTTTCAAAGTTTTAGAACCCATGTTTCATGTGGATTACAAGTCGGCTGAAACTGCACCTTGTTTAAAGCCAACTCTTATTCCACAAAACTACTCTTGTAACTACCGCCAGGAGTTTGAGTCTACTCTTGCTTTTCCTTTAAGTCACATTTCCAAGCTTTATTTATCTGCTAATTTTTATTGCTTTGAGATTGAAAAGAATAAAACAAGCAAACAAAACCCAATAGGACCAGCAAGATGGCTTAGCATGTATGTGTGTCTGGGCCAAATCTAAATTTTTTTTTCTTAGAAACTAACATGGTAGAAAGAAAAGAAAAAAACTCCTACAAGTTGTCACCGGGCCTGCCTACTTACACTGTGGCATGTAATCTCAAATAAATGCAGCAAAGCCCTTTTAATTTTGTAAAGATACAATAAACTGTACATATTTAAAATGTAAAATGTGTTTATATAAAAAACTGCAATTCAAAATACAAAACATACCCACTGTTTTTTAAGTTTCCCTTGTGAACTTTTGAAATCTCTGCTTGGCATCCATAGATCTGGATGTCTCTAACAGAACCTTACTATCTGTGACTCAGTCTTCAGTTAACATAAGTCTTCAAGTACTGTCCTTCCTTTTCATAGTTATTATAATAGTTTCAGCATTTTATAGACAACTTTTGCATTTCCATATACATATTTGGACCTGGTTACCAATTTCTACAAAAAAAGACTGTGGCTATTTTGATACAAAATGTTATCCTCTCTTCTAGGATCTACCCAAAAGTTACCTAGCAAAAGCCAGGTACAAGCCTGGCTTGCTACAGAAGGATGTTTAGCCTCCCTTTCTCTCTCTCTTTGTCCCCCCCCCCACCCCTTCTCTCTCCATGTGGTCCCAGCCAGCCTCTTCCCTTCCAGCTCTTTCCTCTCTTTCTGTCCCTCTCTATGACCTTTCTTTTCCATACTGCCTTCTCACCCTTCCTTCCCTTGCTCCAAATAAACTTCATTTTATACTAGACCCATCCTATGCCTAGCACCTTAGGAGTGTGTATGTGTGTGTGTGAATGCCTCAGCATGGGCCAGCTAAGGCATCCCCTCCCATGCATCATGCTGTATTTTATAAAACATACCACAAATGGTGCTGAACCTATAGGTCAATTTGGCTTCCCAAATTGTCCAAACTGAAATTTTGACATGTTGAATATATGTGTTGTATGTATGCATGCTTGTATATGCAAATATGAGTGCAGTGAATATGCATATGTGTGTTCTCCTCAATCATCCTCCTTTATCTATTTTGAGACAGGGTCTCTTATTAAATATGGAGCCTATTGACTCAGACTTGTTAGCCCTGCGAATTCACCTGACTCTGTCTCCCAAGCACTGGGACTAGCGCTTAGTGGTTGGCTTTTTATGCAATGCTAGAGATCCAAACTAGAGCTCTAATCCTTGCACAGCAAACAATTTACTAGATGGGGCATCTCCCCAGACCCTGCAGGGTCTTTTGAGCCAGGAAAATCTCACTTTGGTCTTTTTGTTTGTTTGTTTTGTTTTTTTGTTTTTTTTCCGAGACAGGGTTTCTCTGTATAGCCCTTAGCTATCCTGGAACTCACTCTGTAGACCAGACTGGCCTCGAACTCAGAAATTCGCCTGCCTCTGCCTCTCAGAGTGCTGGAATTACAGGCATGCACCACTACCACCGGGCTTACTTAGGTCTTCATTAATCTCTCACTACTTTTTTTTAGCTTTTCAGAATAATTCTAGCAATTTTTGTCAGATTTTATGTTTTACATTTTAATGCTGTCATAGTTTTTGATCATGTTGCTAATATAAACATCAATTCATTTTTGAATGCTGTGCCTGTAACCCTGCTGGCTACTTTTAACCAATTATCATTATATGTTCTGTAGATGTCACCAAGTTTTCTACACAGATGAGCATGTTAATTATTAATGAAAGGAACTTTACTTCCTTTATAATCTACTTCTTTTGTTCCTTGATTTTGGCTAGAATAACTGGTACAATAATAATAAACGGTGAGCATGGACAACATGCTTGACTCCTAACATTATGTTTGTGTTTTATATATGAACAGACAAAAGACAATAAAACAGCCCACCAAGTGGAGCAAGTTTCCATTTAATTAGGATGTACATATGTTCAAGGCTGGCTGACAGTTAATCTGGGACACAGCTGGACCAGAGTAGATTTGTAGTTTTACTAAGACTTAAGTGATTTCGTCTGTATTAGTTCCTTTGGCTAACTGTGTAAACTTCAGCCCTCAAGAATTAACTGAAATACTAGTCATGTGCCTAAACATTCCCCACTGTCTTGTCTCAGTATCCCTCATATTCACCAACATTCCAAGCTTAGTAAACACCTCCAGGAAAACAGACAGCAATGTTAGCTTCCTTTGACAGACTCTCCCAATTCTGGAATTTCAATTCATCTATTCATCACTGTTGCTTCCAAACTTTCCAATATCTTTAAAAATAAGAATTTTTTTGTAATTTCCTTGGATTTCTTATACTTCTGCTTATACTTATAAAAACAATGGGTTATCATAACATACTACCTCCCAAACCACTGGCCTAATTCTTCCCAGTACCTCAAATCTGGATCTTTAGATGATTGGATCTTAAAAATAAATGGGTGGAGATATGGTAACCAAGATTTACCAGTGGAAATTTAAACAATGAACAGTAAAATTAACTTCCTGATTTGGTTAAATGTAGAGGTTCTAAATGGCAAAGGCAGTCCAAACATCTAGTATTTACTGTGAATATTAGAATCAAAGGATAAAATTATGGTGCCAAGAGCAACAATTACTATTTAAAGCATGTAACTGTTTTTAAGTTCCTATGCAACTCTTAATCCATATCCTCACACTACACTCTTTGTACACATTTCAACAACCACAGAATCTATAAAGGTGAATACAACAGATAATTAAATTACAAGGTATAAATTTCATGGCTTCCCAGTGAGACTACAGACAATGGATTCTCTGTAATGTCCTACATGGTGCAGGGCAAAAACAATCAGAGTGGATTGACAAGGTAAGCTCTTATAATGAAAATAACTGTCCTTAGCATTCTAAGAAAACAATGTGATGGTGTCTGGAAAGAAACTCTAGGCTACCACCTTTATAAACAGCAACATAATGTTAAACATACTAGCAAAGACCATCTTTAACTTAGAATTAAGTTCCTGTTTCCTACAGATAACAGAATAAGGCTGATCAATGTTTAAAGAAAAGAAACAACTAATGATGAAGATACTTCATCAAGATACTTACTGATATACTAAGAGTTTCATTCTTGTGGTCAAAATTCATTTTTCCACAATAAGCACGCTGAGATAGTAAGTTGTCAAAGTATAATTTGCATCGTAATGTCAAACACCTTCAAAAAATAAATTGGCACATTATAATATAGGATAGTATTCAACATGGTATAAAACAGGTGGATTTAAGATAATTTCCACCATGTTTTAAATATTTATCTGCATCTGGATTTTATCAAGTTCATTAATTGTATACAAGAACAGAAAAATGAATAAAGGTATCATTTCACATTTAATATGCCCCATTATGACAGTTGTCTAATATAAATGTATTAGGCACCCAAATAATTTATTCCAAACATTATTATTCTCATGTGTAAAACAAATCTTGTCCTTAAAGGAATTAAGCTTTAGAGACATGAAGGTACATATGCATCTCATTTATCTGCCAGTTTGCCCAAGTTAATATTGGAAAAAAGGGTAATGCTTTATCCCTTATTGGTATAAAGCCAGTTCCATCAGATGACATTGGACTACATTTTAAAGGGACTTTTTGCTGCCTTAGTTACCTTCCCCCCTCCCTAAGTTTTTGTATGTATGCACATGTGTACACATGCATGTGTCAGAACACCTCACCAGCCATTGTTTGGTGATATCCACCTTGGTTTTCTTGTGTACATGTTTCTAGACTTCTATGTTTATGGGTATTTTGCCTGCTTGTTTGTCTGCATGTTTTTCCCACATATATGCAATAGCAAGAGAAACCAGAAGAGGACAAGAGATCCCCTGTGAGTTGCGCTGTTGATGGTTAGAAGCTGCCATGAGGGTGTTGGAAATTGAACTCCAGACGAGCAACCAGAACTCTTCCTGCTGAGCCATCCCTCCAGCTCTGTCAACCTCATGTCTTGCACAGTTCTTATTGGCCCCACAGAGCCTCCTATTCCTACCCCCCATTAACAAAGTTATAAATATACACTATGATGCCTGACTCTTCTGTGTCTAGCTTTTATATGGGGCACAAAATAGGTGTTCAGATCCTCATGCTTGCATGGCAAGTGCTTCACTGACTGAGCTACTCCCACCTTCAATTCTTTAGTTAGCTTTACCAGGTGGTTATTGTGTTCCTCAGACTGTTCCAGATTTTGCCAATGAAATCCCTTTAAGCTACTGATAAATTGTTTCTCCACTGGTCAAAGAGCCAATCAAGCCAGATTAGATTATATTAAATGCAGATTTATTGGGAAGCTGCTCAAGGGTGAGTTCATTAGCCCCAAGAACCTAAGTCTGCAGGTCATCATGGGGGAATAGTGGATGAGAAAGAGTGGAAGAACACATGCTCTAGAGAGTGAAGAGAAGAAAGAGTAGACTGAAATGTCTGGATTATACAGAGAAGAGCTTCCTGGAGAAAGGTAGATCAGGCTGGAAAGTTCAGGGTTGGGAGCAGGGTAAACAGGGTAGGGACTGAGGGTGCTGGGAGAACCTGGAGGCCATGTCTGCTTTGATATGTAAAACAGGCACCTCAGCCCCTATCTCCTAAGATGACCCCACCACGTTAAGGAGGTGGTTAGAGCTGAGAGGAAGGGAGATGAGCCATATCAAGAGACTTTATCTATACCTTCCTCACACAGATTTGCTATTAGCCACTTCTCTCCAGGGAAGCCTGGTTCCTTTTACTGGGGGCACAGTATTTAGAAAATAGGGTCTGGGTGAGAGAAAACTGGCAATTTTTCTTATCATCTTTACTCATTAATTAGTAGTCATCATTTTCTTAAAGTAACTATGAATATTTCTCCACTGTTTCCCGTCCTAAACTACACCACACCTTTCCATACTAGAGGATAGGGAAGCCTGGATTTTCTTAGTTGCTTTTGCTGCCACAGCACTGGTAATTAGATTTCAGAACTCACTACCAAAGTCCTTCAATACTCCAATATATTTATTGGCTGCTTCCATTCACAGGACTTCTATCAAACTGTCCTAAAATACGAAGGTTAGAGAGAGAAATGATTCTAACATGATGGCTCTTTTTGTTCCATAACTGAGTAAACAATGTAGAAAAACCCAGCAGTGTTAAAAGGTCTATTGAGTAATACACTGATGCTTAGTATTATCAATGTAACAATCTACAACAACCTGGGAATGGGTCTAAGCATGCCTGTGATAGATTATCTGAGATAGATTATCTGAGCTGGGCTATTTAAGACCAGCCTAAAAACAGGCAGCCCTAAACACAGGTGCCCACTCCTTGGGCACAGGATTCTGGCTACTGTGTAAGAAGTGAACAGAACAGCATGCATTCACGCTTCACTCTGCTTCTTTACTATGGATCGAACACAACAGGCTGCTTAGAATCCCTGCTGCTTTGAACTGTAGGCAGCAATAAACCCTTTCTCTCTTATGTTGCTTTTCTCAGAGTATTAATCATAGCAACAGGAAAAGGAACTAAGAAATACCTCCTCCCCCCACCCCCAGTGCTCTTACAGAGCATATTTAAATACTATTTCTTTTTAAAAACAACACACACAAACACATACACACAGTACTTCTACAGAGACTATTTATCTTAGGGTTTCTATTCCTGCACAAACATCATGACCAAGAAGCAAGTTGGGGAGGAAATGTTTTATTCAGCTTATATTTTCCACATTGGTATTGATCACCAAAGGAAGTCAGAACTAGAACTTAAGCAGGTCAGGAAGCAGGAGCTGATGCAGAGGCCATGAAGGGATGTTATTTACTGGCTTGATCAGCCTGCTCTCTTATAGAACCCAAGACTACCAGCCCAGGGGTGGCCCCACCCACAATGGGCCCTCCCCCCTTGATCACTAATTGAGAAAATGCCCCACAGAAGGATCTCATGGAGGCACTTTCCCAACTGAAGCTCCTTTCTCTGTGATAACTCCAGCCTGTGTCAAGTTGACACACGAAACCAGCCAGTACACTATTTAAATATTATTTCTGTTTAACAACAGAAAAACAAACTATACATCAGGAAAACATGTAAATAATAACAGAAACTGTTTCTAATTTTTCTAATCCTATTCAAAACCCAGATAAACTATTTTGACTGGACACCAAATAGCAAAGGCAGTTCTAGTCAAAATGATCTCTGAAAAACAAGAAAAATGTTAACTGGTCCCTGTAAGTACCATCAAAATTACTACTCACCAAAGAATAAAGCAAATGTATACCTACATGGAACCTCACATTTAAGTGGGAAAAGTCTAGAGAGCACTAGAGGGAAGGACAGCTGTGGAGGATGCATGAGGGAGGGCTGTGCTCCACTACAGTCCTGAATACCAACCAGTGCACACTCTGGAGACTACCTGAGCCTGAGCTGGGAAAGAAACAGTAACAGAAACACCTGGAAGAAGCACCAGGAACCTCAAAGCCAGGGACAGTTCATGTCGTGTGGACTAATGAACCCTCAAGCACTGGGAGGAAGAGTGCTGAGCTAGCACAAAAATCAGCCCCAAAGAAAACATTAAGGGCAGCCAAATAGGATAAAGTCATTCTGCTTTAATTCAAGTTCTAAAAATATATTTGAAAATGAAAATATAATTCTGAGTGTTTCCATTGAGAAGATAAATACCTAGCAAGATGGAAATGCCAATCACCCAGATCTGATCTTTCCATACTATCTATGTACATGAACTGAAAAGTCACATTGCACTCTACAAACATACACAATTACTGTATCCCATTATGAACACCTTACTTTAAAAGTTCAACAACTGTAAACATGCATTCTGTCTTAAGTCAGGGTTTCTATTCCTGCACAAACAGCATAACCAAGAAGTAAGTTGAAGATGAAAGGGTTTATTCAGCTTACACCTTCTACATTGCTATTTATCACCACAGGAAGTCAGGACTGGAAGTCAAGCACCAGGGACTGGGGTGTTGCTATGATAGGCCTGACCATGCTTTTGTTTGGAAGAATGTGGATTTTGGGACTCTGGATTTGAAAGGCATGGAATGCTTTAAGTGGGGCTTAATGGGCCAGCCTAGTAGGAATATGGAAGACAGTGGTACTAAGCCTGATGGCCCAGGTTTCAGTGGAGAAGAACTTTAATATGTGGCCGAGAGACTGTTATTGTGATGTTTTAGTGAAGAACATAGCTGCTTTTTGCCACTGTCTGAAAAGACTAGTTGCAGTGGAAGACCTCAGCATATTGGACATGCCAGAGTCTGAAGAGACTGCCTAAGGCTAAGGTAAAGAGATTTATATTAATTGCATCAACAAAGAAGTTTCAAAAAAACCCAGCACACTTTGTTTCTAATGAGCATTTTGAACAAACATAGCAAGCTGAGAAAGAAAAAATATATATATATATATATAGTTTGAGTATTAAAGGGGCTCAAGGAAGTGAAATGGAGCTGAACTCAAGGATATTAAATCAAATTAAGGGAGTGGTGACCTTGGGGCAAGATTCCATCAAGATAAATTTGGGTCCAGGTGTGGTAGTGCAAGCCTTTAATCCCAGAAGGCAAAGATAAGCAAATCTCTGAGTTCAAGGCCAGCCTAAAACAGAACAAATTCTAAGTGAAGAAAAACTTAAATCCAGGCTCGGTGCATCCCAATGCTTAGGAGACAGGCATGCAGATCTCTGAAGTCAAAGTCAGTCTATGGAGCAAGATCCAGACAGCCAAGTTTAGGTAGTGAAAGACTTGGAAAAAAGGAACCTAGTGATAAGGTAATAGAAAAAAAGGGGGCCAATGTTCCAGCTCCTACAAGCAGTAGAACTCAGTAGCTTCGGCCTTGTGTCTCTGGCTTTATATTCAAGAGAAGGAGACTACTGAGACAGTTGATGCTGGTTAGCTGGAGCTAAGAAAGCAGTGATGATTAAGAAGAGGCCAGCATCATTGAGGTGTAATCTTCTGGGAAGTGTTTTCTGAGAGCACAAAGAAGTCGTCCAGAGATAGCCAAGGTTGTACCTCATGCTGCAGCTGTACTTGGTAATATGTATGAATCACCCAGGTGGTACTGGTTTTGAAGGCATGAAGGCATCATGAAGAACAGCTGAGGCTTAGTATTCTGAGAGGCCATGGAAGGCCATTGGTGAAATTGTAGCCTCAGTTGTAGTTGACAGTCCAGGACTAAAGGGATCATGCAAAGGAGTTGAGGCTTGGTACCATGAAGAGAGCCTATGAGAGGCTTTAGTAAATCCTAGTTGCAGTGGAAGACCTCAGCATATTGGACATGTCAGTACCATGGGATGACCACCAAGAACAGCAGTGGAAGCAGAATGAATCAACCTGAGTGCTACAGAGGACAGAGCTGGAGAAGTGACACCAGCCCTTTGGAGATGCACAGAAGATCATGTGTGGATCTCAGACACTGGAACAAGAAGTTGTGAAGCTGAAGTTGACTTGAGACCCTCCCAAGATGTTAAAGAAGACAGCCAGAGGATGCCTGCCAAGGAAAGCTGTTAACTGGGAGAAATAACCTTGTTGCAGTCAACAAAGATGAAAAAGGAGTTGAAGATCTGAAGACTGCTTTGCCATTAGACATGGAGATGCAGTTTGAACTTTGCCCAGCTGGTTTCCTCTCTTGCTTTGGCGATTACAGTGAAGTAATTGGATGAATCTCAGAAGAGACCTTGAACTTTGAACTTTTAACACAGTTGAGACTGCTATAGACTGTTCCTGGCTTTCTTTGGATAAATATGTAGAACCCTCAGCTCCTCCTGTCTTGATGCTGCCATGCTTCTTATCTTGATGACAATGGTCTGAACCTCTGTACCTGTAAGCCAGCCCTGAGTAAATGCTGTCTTTATAAAACTTGGTCATGGTGTCTGTTCACAGCAGTAAAACCCTAGCTAATACACATTCCAATGTTTAATATCGTTTAGTTGAAGACTATGATAGAACATCTATCTTATTGTTAAAGCCTCACCTATAGGCCAGGCCTGGTACAAAGGCCTGCCACCAAACCTAGCTCCTGAGGTCAATATCAAGACTCAATGGTGAAAGGAAAAGTCTTGACTCTTGCAGACTACCCTCATCTCCACCCACCATGCAACAGCATACAGTACATGCTTATAACCCAAATAAATAAATAAACATAAAAAATTAATGCTACCTCTGACTTTCCCCACATATATAATAGCTATGCATATTTTTCTTTCTTTCTTTCTTTCTTTTTTTTTTTTGGATTTGGTTTTTTCGAGACAGGGTTTCTCTGTGTAGCCCTGGCTGTCCTGGAACTCACTCTGTAGACCAGGCTGGCCTCAAACTCAGAAATCCACCTGCCTCTGCCTCCCAGAGTACTGGGATTATAGGCGTGCGCCCAGCTATTTTTATTTCTATTGCCTTAAAATTGTACAATTTGGGGTCAGGAAGATGACTCAGCTGTTGAAGTACCCACCTAAGTGTGAAGACCTGAGACTGGATCCCTGGAAGGATATAAAAGCCCCCATGTACCCACTCTGGGCTGCAGAGTCGGTAGACAATATAGATCCCTGAAGCTCATTGACCAGGCAGCCTAACCAAATTGATGAGCTTGCAGATCAACAAGAGATGCTGGCTAGAAATACAAAATAAAAGGGTGGAGGGGTTGTTATAAACTTCAGGCCCCCTCCGCACACACACATGTACAGATACTATAAGCAAAAACATAATAATAGATATTGGGCTATAAAGAGAAATAAAAAGCATCACTAAGGTACTGTCTGGGGGAAAAGAGAGGTTATATCCCTTAACAATCATCTATCAGGTTTTTGTTGTTGTTTGCCTGTTTCTTTGGTGTAGGAGGGGGAATCTATTTACTCCTGAGAGACTGTGTATCTTTGGGTATGTTTATTAATACCTTTCCTTGATCTAGCCCCAGCTATATCAAGCACAGTTATAAATAGTGAAGATATTGCAGTAAATTAAACAAAGATTTGTAATCATGGAGCTACACCATAACAGATTACAGTAAAATAGTTGAGATACTGCTTTAATAAGTCCTCCTAGCCTCCCTTAGAAATATCCAAGAGTAAAATAACTGTTTTGTACCACTGAGTTCCCACTCAAACGGCCTACTAGGCAATAAACAACATCTGAGAGTTTTCTTTCTTTCTTTCTTTTGTTTTTTGTTTGTTTATTTGTTTTTTCAAGACAGGGTTTTTCTCTGTATAGTCCTGGCTGTCCTGGACTTCACTCTGTAGATCAGGCTGGCCTCGAACTCAGAAATCCGCCTGCCTCTGCCTCCCAAGTACTGGGATTAAAGGCGTGCACCCCCACTACCCGGCTATCTGAGAGTTTTCTAGTAAAGGTTACAGAACAGTGGAAAAGCTGGGTGAGCTTGATGTTAAGAACCTTTCAGATCAGCATTCTGCTCTTAATTACAGATTTTAAATGCTAATGTGGATCATGCTTCCACAGTACCCCATAGAGCTGAACCAAGGAAAGATCTGATTATTCATATAGAAATAGTTGAAAACAAACAAAAAGAGACATATCTTAAAATGCACTTACCTTCTAAATTGTTGGTATGTTTTGTACCTATGGGTCATTATTTCTTCTAGTAATTTAATGAACCTTCTTAAAGTCCTTACTTTATTATCCAGATCAAGATAGGTTTCTCTTGCTTCCTGGTACTGCCTATTTTATAAATAAAATATTAAATAAATACACACAAGTAAAGTCTCAAACATATTTAACTGGAAAGAAAAGGAAAAGGAGGAGTGTAAAGGGTCTAAGAACAGCCGATTCCATGAATTTCTAGTCAAGAAATTTCATTCCCACAAAGAATGAATGTTACAGGAGAGAGACAATACAACTGTAAAGAGAAAAAACAAAGTCGAAGCCTGAGAAAATACAGTAAGATGGCAAATGTATGTACATACTCAGGTAAGGCTCAGGGGTGGCAGATCTTAGAAAATACTAGTAAACTGACACCTTCTAAAAACATTATACCAGAAGGTTTTCTTAGTAACAGATGTCAATAAGGGAATGAAGGGACATAAGGTCAATAATGGAATCCCTCCTTCCTAAACAAGCTACGAGGTAAGGCATGGCTACTCAAAAATGCCACAATGGAAGGAAAACCAGCAGCCTGAGGCGCAGATAGGTATCCCCACGCCAGGTTTACAAGGGTGCAAGAAATCCAAACTCAGGACTTGGTGACTGCACAGCAAGAGTTGTTACACACAGTCACTCCTCTTCCTCAACTCATTCATACACACACACATATATATCCATGCATGCATGCATACATACATAAAGAACTGCTGCTCTGAGGCTCGAAACCTGAGCCTTGGGTATTATTCTAAGTAAGTATACTACTTTTGAGTGACATCCAAAGGCAAATAATGCAGTTTAGAAACTGTTTTATAGGTGCACAGCCTACAAAAATGTCTTAATAGTTAGATTGTTTCCCACTGTTTTGAAAATAAAGCTGAGATCACTAGCTTCATCAAACTTGTTTGTTTTTTTTTAAAGATTTATTTATTTAATGTATATGAGTACACTATAGCTGTCCTCAGATACACAAGAGTGCAGTGGACCCCATTACAGATGGTTGTGAGCCACCATATGGTTGCTGGGAACTGAACTCAGGACCTCTGGAAGAGCAGTCAGTACTCTTAACTGCTGAGCCATATGCATGTGGTACCATGGTACATGTGGGAGTCAGAGGATAAACAATGATGTCAGTGCCTTCCTTCCATGATGTGAATGCTGGTGACTGAACTCAGGCCATCTAGACTGGCAGCAGGTCCTTTTCCTGCTCAGCTCCCTTGCTGAACCCCTTTCTTAGCCTTTTGTAGCCTAAAAAGGGGTTTTGTAGAAAAGTTCTAATCTTATTTTTTAAAACCATTCTTCCTCACTGTATATTGTTGTTAACATTTCTTTTTGTTTGTTTTGTTTTGATTTGTTTTCCTCCCGAGACAGGGTTTCTCTGTGTAGCCCTGGCTGTCCTGGAGCTCACTCAGTAGAACAGGCTGGCCTCAAACTCAGAAATCTACCTGCCTCTGCCTCCCAAGTGCTGGGATCAAAGGCATGCACCACCACCACCCAGCTTTTTTTGTTTGTTTGTTTTTTGCTTTGTTTGTTTTTTAAATACCTATTTAAGGAACTGGTAAAATATTTTCTCATTTTACATTGTTACATTATAAACACAGTTGACTCATTTAAAATTGCAACAAATATTCTGTAAAGCACTTTAATTTATACTGATTAAATGCTCTTCAGAAGAGTTTTAACAACTAAAAGCTGTTTCCTCTAAATTCTATTTATTAGATTCTTACATTTGATTTTCATAAGACCTAAGTTACTATGGAAAATGAAGAAATTAAGACTAAAGAAAATTTGATAATTCTCCAAAGTCCTTTAAGTAAACATCAAAATTGTAAACTCCTCTATTTCTCTTAAAGCCTTTCTTTTTATTGGTACTATAAAAAAGCCCATATCACTAAGACCTCAATGACCTGGACTACTAATGTTTTCATTGCATTTATTTTCATGTATATGGAAAATAGCACCTAATTATTTTGATTTGCAGTTTTTAACGACCAGTAAAGCTGAGTATTTTTCTGTTCATGTGAATAATATAAACTGTATTTATGTTAAAATGTCATTTCATATACTGTTCATTGTTATAATGCTCATCTAACAAAGTACTTCAGTAAAATTACATACCAATAGCAACCCTTCATCCAAATTAAACTTAAATATAAAACATGTCTTAATAATATCTATACATAATACACTAAATTAGAAAATTAATGACCACTTACTTCATTATTTCTTCCCGATCTCCATGACTAGCATGTTCTGCCTGAATTTTTTGTCTTAATCGATTAATTTCTTTGTCTAGTATTGATGCAGACTTTTTTACTTCTATTCGTTCTGGGCAAATCTGTCTTGCTTGTGACATTTTCTCCTAAGAAAACATATGTTTGGATCTTAAAATTTTTCTTGACATAATTCATTATGGCTAATTCTGTCAAAATATGCAAAGTAAAGTGAGTTTAAAGACACATATTTATTATCAGCATTTTTTTCTTAAAGATTTATTGTATTTAATTATGTATATGTCCAAGAGTATAGATGACTGTGGATGCCAAAGTTGTTGAATCACCCTGGAGCTGAAGTTGTAGCTAGTTGTTAACACTAGTGTGGGTGCTAAAAAGTAGATTCAAGTCTCTTAGCATGCTCTTCACTGTTAAGCCAGCTCTACCCCACATTAAGAGTTTCTATCCATGTTTTACATTGATGAGACAAAGTTAAATGTCATTAGAAGTGTTCAAGGAAAAGTATATCCCTATGCACAAGACTAATTACTTGTAAGAATTCTACTAGTTCCTAATGAAAAAAAAAAGTAAAATAGTGATATCAGGATGCTGAAGCTGGTGACAGCTTCGCGTGTAAAGAGAGCTATGGAAAACACAAATAGACCATCTTGTTTATATGCAATAAAGAAATACTAAGTATTTTCTTATCCAATATAGATCTTAAATCACAATCTACTATATTATGTCTAAAACAAATATGGAAACAAATTAAGAGTCCCACTCATTTTCCTTGTGACATAAAGCAAAGTCACAAGGAAACTACCGCATACAACAGGACTGCCTTCAATTATTCCCTATACGCAGTATCTATCCAGCTGCGAAAAGTCACAACTGGCAGGAGGTAAACTTAGCCAGCATATACCCCAGCAAGGCATAGACATTAAAAATCCTTTAAAAGGTTTCCAAACTGAGAGATTCATTTTCTCAACCACTAAGACACAATGGAAGACTATCTGGTTTAGTTAGTCTGCACATTCCAAGAGAAACCAAGTCTCTTCTGTCAATTCACAGAAGCACGTTACCCTGTAGGAAACAAAAACTCAAGACAATTTGTTTTTCTCTAGAAATGACATAGAAGAAAAAGGGTCTTAACAAAGAAGGATGAGAACAAAAGAATATAGGAGAGAAAGGAGAGCAGAGAGACAAGAGAGAATAGGAAGCAGAAGAGAACCACCAAAAGGAAACACGCATAGAAACCTCATATGGAAGCCTATCACTCCATAGCTAATTACTAGAAACTAACAAATAGAGGTTGTATGGAAACCAAACACAACAGACACTTCTTAACATTTATACATACATAGAAAAACCTAAGTCACGAAGTAAGCAGGAAAACAAAGCCCTAACTAAACACTGCTTGCCATTAAATGAAACCTCTAACTCCAGGAATGGGTTTCATCTCATTTAACTGTTGGCCTAAGGGACCTCACCTCTTGGAAACCTCCAAGTAACCCAGGCTGCTGCCAGGGCTCTTGGTTGCTCTCCACAAACTGATGGTAAGGCCCTATTGCTGATGACAACACCTACACAAACAACATCACTGGACATGGAGAAGTCTAACTGGTGTCTACCTAAAGACTTCACCCAACACAAAACAACTCACTGAAGGTTTTGTTGCCTCTAACGCTTTGTCTGGGCTTCCCCCTCCCTTACAGATCTTTTGTTTATGTAACTTCAAATTTTGTTCTGGGATTTCTTTGTGTGAAAATGTGTGTCTTAGCATCTATATGAATGTGTTTTGTCTATTTTCTGTTGTTTTGTTTTTATCATCATCATCATCACCATCATCATCAATCTGTTTGCTCTCTAATAAGAAAGAAAATATGCAGATTTGGGGAGAAGCAGAGAAGATCTAGGAGTAGTTTGGGAGGGCAAACTGTAATCAGAATATATTGTATGTAGAAAAAATCTAGTTTCAGTAAAAAAGTAAACATAAACTAGGAAAATTACAAAAATTTTAACAATTTGCATTGTAGATAAATTTGGAAAGAAAAACAACACAAAACCGCTGGATAACCTGTAGCTCCTTCTCCTTCATGTCAAGTTCTCTTCTCTTTTTATTTAAGGTATCCAAATGTTCTTTCTGTTTGTCTTCATAATGCTGCTTCCCTCGTTTTTGGCTATCTACTTCAGAGTCAGCAAGATTTAATTCATCCTGTTTTAATAAAGACAAAACAATCTATAAAGAACAGATCACTAGCAGCAGAGAGGGTGTTCTGGAGCTTCTGAGAACAGTTAGAACACAACTTGGGGGATAAAGCGCTCGCTGCACTTTTAGGTAAGAAGAAACATCCCTTGGCCAAGATCTCCACAATCAGTAACAACCTCCCCGGGCATCACTGAGCAACATGGAGGGCACCAACACGGAGGACACTCCCACTGGCAGGTACACTTTATCTGGCAGCTGCTAACATATCGTGGTGGGAATATTAGGAATACAATTATTTTGCTAGAAAAGCATATTGGTTGTGTGACTGACAGCTACTGTGATATTCAGAGGAGGAGGAGGAAAAACTTCCTGCTAGTACTTCATTACAAACAGCTTTACCAAAAGACACAGCTGCTACCTTTGAAGCCAAGGCAAGAGAGCTAAGGTGAAAATTCTTGTTGCCTTTTATTGAACTTTCTTAAGAACTCCCAAGTCCTGGGCTTGTTTGATCTTTCATATTAATTAAGCAGAGGATTCAAAACTGAACTCAAAGCACAAGAAAATACAACATAAGCAGAGAGAAGCAGCTCAGAGGTACAGTGCTTACATGGCGTATGGAAAGCCCCATGTCTGTCCCAGCCACATATACAAAGCAGAGACACAGACAAATGAAACAAGCCCAAAACACAGCTTGCCTCTCAGCCTTTAAGTTTCTGAGTACATAATTTATCTACTAATCTTAGTTCTACTCTGCTTTGGCACATCACGATTCAGAATAAGTGACCCTGTTCAATTCATTGTTAGCATTAAGATTTTAAATGTTACTTTACTTTTACTGTTTGCAATTCTTGAGACAAAAATTCTATTTACATATTTTTCAGGTTTTGACATTTACTAGTTTCATTCCTTATTTTAAAACAAAATACTAATTTTGTCTTTTTTTCATTCTTAGCATTTTTGTATGTTAATGCTTATTTTCTGTTTTCTTATTTATTTAATGAATATTATCTTTTGTTTTCCTTCTACTTTAATGTTTAAATTGCACATCCCTAATAGTTCATTTACCAGTGAATTGTGCTTTATCAATAAAATTTCAAATTCTGAAAACAGAGAATTACTCATTGAAATGGCATTGACAATAAGGTACAGAACAACAAATCTATCAACTATGGCCTAAAATTCCGTTTATTAATTTATTTATAAATAATTTAATATTTACAATTAATTAAATTCAGCTCATTTTATTTCCACAAATCTAGTACTTACAAATAGTACCTGCTAAAAATAAAGTCAAAGAAAATCAGCACATTGCCATGACTTTAATCCAACCACTAAGGAGGCAGAAGTGGACTGGTATGTTAGTTTAAAGCCATCCAAGGTTGCATAGTGAGAAATATGCATGTTGTGTGTTGTTTCAAAACATGTCAAAGACATCAGCCTTAAAGCTACTGCACAGTGCTGATAATTGGGTTAAGTATCATTTTTCTTCAGGCTGCCTTTCACAGTTGCTAAGCCATGAGTAACCAATGGAGAAATGGGAAGGTTCAGGCAGTGTCAGAAACAGGCATTCAAAAAGACCAGCCTTCTGCTATTTCTGTTGGATAAAGAAGCAGTTAAGGTTATTATAAAATTATTTATTTTTTTAAAAGCAAGAGCAGACTATTTTGTATTAATTGACCTAATTCAACAATTTGTGTTTATATTTATACCTGATCACTAAGAATTTTTAAGGCAAGTTACAATGAGTTTGTTGAATAATCTCTAACATAAAAGACATAGAAGACAGAATAACAATTATATAATACCTTAAGTGGATCTGCTAGCTCTGAGAGCTGATTAATCTTCAATTTAATTGTATCATACTTATTTTCTGCTTCAATTTTTAGACTTTTAAGATTCTCCATGTTTTCTTTTTGTTGCTCCATATTTTTCTCCACCATTTGCATTTTTATTTTATTTTCTTCAGCTTCATCTTCCTGTTAACATTTTAAAATAGAGTGTTAAATTAAATGTCATCCAAAAGAAAAAAATATATAGACAATTCTGAGGAATGGAAAAGAGCAAATATCAGAGCTAAGATGAACAAAAAAGCAAACAAAATATTTACATACCTAAATGAGAGTTTATAAAGTAGAACAGACAGGTTCAAAAGAAGGAATGCCATTTGGCAGTCAAGTAAAAAAAATATTCAGTCTCAAAGTACAATCAAAAGCTATCACATTGTCAAGATATACTTAGCATATGTCAGTATGTATTTTGTGACAATGTGATAATGGCTAAGTAAAAAAAAAAAAAAATTAAGACATAACCTATATCTTTAATGTAGTTTATCAATAAAGATAAAAAGCAGGAACATGACTACTAACAAAACTCAACAGCCTAAAGCTCTGCAGCACAGGAGCCTTCCTGCTTTGCCCACTGCTTACAGCAGGTATACACTGCCAGTCACATAGGGTAAGCCATGAATGATTTGGCTTGTTTGTTGCATTCCGGAAAAGTTAAATTGTATGTCACAGATAGCTCAAAAATTAAAATACAGAAAAACACATAAAAAATTAAGATGGAACATGAACCCAGAAAATGAAATACACAAAGATCAACTCAGACTGACTGAAAACATACTCCTGACCTCTCAGCCCTTGCAGAGAAACTAACATTTACCTTATGTGGTACAAGGAAAATCAATTATGCATGCAAGTCACATACATAGAACATTAAAAATTCCAAAGGCCATACTTCAGGTAAAATCTCATATGTTTTATGAATGGCAACAGCAATCATAAAGATAGCTACGATTAAAGGATCTATTTAAAAGTAAGACTTGTGAGCCACTAAGCTAAGTTGCTGTTTTATCCTTCAACATTTAAATTGAAGAAAAGTATTTTACCAAGGTTGCAATATCTACGGATTGGTGTTCTTCTATATTCTCGAGTTCTCGAATTTCAGAAATATTTTTTCTTATTTTCATCTAAAAAAGGAAGCATACAGAATTTAATAAAAACAAATATCCTTGAAAGACTATATTAAACCACAAAGATCTACTATGCATCTAATACAGCAGCATGTAGTAGTTAACAAAGGGAATACACCATTATTAAATGAACCAAAGGAGGTTCAAGCATGCCCGTGCAGTCCACCTCCATCAATCTTACTTAATCCATGTCTACACAAAGAAGATAGAAGAAATCCACTTTAGGATTCAAAATGATCACATTGTCAAGTCAGAAAGAGAAAATGATTTCGTAAAATACCCAAATTTTCAAATTATTGAAAGATTACTATAAAAATCCAGTGTTTCCCAAATAGCCAAATAATGCCTGGCAGGTCCGTGTAGTTAAACTTATTTTAAGAAAAGCACTGTAATGTTTCCACAATTTTTACTAATGCTTTCTCTTAAGTTTACAGGCAGTGTTTAACTGTACCTAAGGTCATCAAGAAACAAAATTTTATGTTCATTTTTTTAAAACCTAGGAGTATTAATAGATAGAACACATGTATGCTGGCTAGTTTTATATCAACTTGACACAAGCTACAGTCATCTGGAAGAAGAAATCTTAATTTTAAAAAAAACATAGGCAGTGCTACCCTGACCTGGTGGTGCTGAGTGCTCCAAGAAAGCAGAATGGACGCGCCTCAGTAAGAAGCATCCTTCCTGGCTGCTGCACCCGCTTCTGCCTCTAGCTCTTGCCCTGGGTTCCTACCCTGACTTCCTTAAATGAGGAACTCTGCTGTAGAACTTTAAGCGTGAAACAAACCTTCCCTCCCCGAGTCGCTTTTGGTCATGATGCTTTATCACAGCAATAGAAACAAACTGTAATTAATGTAACACATAATTGAAAACTTTTCCTAAGATTGGCTTGAAGTAAAATATTTGAGAAGATGAATGACAAAATTATACAATTAACTCTGAAACATAAGTTGGAAAACCAAAGGCTATTATTTAGGTTTTTTACCTTTATTTCTTTATAATGTAGTTGGCACCTTTTTAAGAGTTCTTCATTGCGTTTAATATCTTTCTCAAGGGCAGTCAGACGGTGCTGAAGATTTATTATGTGGCCCTTTTTATTTTCAATCTCAGTCTCCAAGTCACTTGATAGAGAAGATAAAAAATACTTTAACTCTCAGATATCTTGCTCCTTTACAACAAGAAAAGTTTCTTTGTAAGAACCTATTTGCAAAATGCTATTCCATTAAAGCAGTTGTATAATCCTATCAAATTAAGAAGTTAGTTATTAGTGAAAACTAACAGAAATGGCAAAAAAATCATCTAAAAAAGTTTTACTTATTTGATTAGCAAGTGCTATAATACAAATTATATGCTCTAAGAATTATGCATGGAGTTAGGTGAAGCAGAAATAGGATGAATAGTCAATCCCTCAAAAAGAAGATAGACCATATTATAGCATTAAATAAATATGAATAGGACAAGATATTTTCCCTCACAACTATAGAAATACAGATGTGGTTCTGGAAGAATGTTTTTACCAGCTAGGCTAGCTGGGGGTTCATGTGTGCACATGTGCAAGTAAACGCACAAGTAAACATATGCATGTGTGCGCATGCACATACACACACACACACACACACACACACACACACACACACACACACACACACACGAGGAGATATAAATAGCTTAACAATTCTTGTTTAAGAAAAAAATGCTAAGAATATGTATGGAAAAGAAGAAAAAAAGGACAAAGAGATGGACTATAAAGATGGCAAATGCCAAAACCACAAAGGTTCTTGGCAGCAGTCCAGCAAATGCTACACAGTGTTCTGTCTTACTAGTTTATACATGGACAAAGAACATTTGTTACCTAATGATTTATTGATTATGTTCATGTATAAATTACCCACTCCCTCTTAGCACATTTTGGTAATGTCTATCAAACTTTTTACCATTCAGTTCAATTTAATAGACAAGTAATCAAGCACTCTGAGAGCCTGCTTACACATCATACATACTTTCCTAATGGGAGACTGGCTGCCTTGGGATCCACTTGGTGCATTGTTTTTTCCTCCAACTTTTTTTCTACCACTTATCAAGAAACTTTAAATCTCCAAAACCTTGAAATAACTTCATGCTACCTTTAATAATCACATGAAAAGTATTCACTATCTGAAAAAGAAACGGAACAAACTCCTCCTTTGCTTCCACATGTAAGTCACTTAGAATCCTTTTATTTTGGCACAACTTTCTTGCCCTCCTCTGGAGTGATGCTGGAGGATAACTCTTGAACCTCATGAATGGAGCAGTACTCTTTCTCCTCAGCCTTGGCCAAGCAGGAGGACAGCAGCAATAGCCCTTTATCTGAAATTAATTTATCCTAAACACACTCTAAGTCATTAACTCATACCTAAGTGTCAATTCATCAAATGGCAGCAGTATAGTATCAAAATCTGTTTTCTATAAACCACTGTATGTAATCTGAACATGATCCTTTTTTTTAGGTTCTCAATTTGTCTTCTCTTTCAGCTCTATTTTCCCAGGCCTAAATCTATCAACTGACCTCCTTTCTTGCTCTCTCAGTTTAACTCTATAAATGAGATACAGCTCCTGTGCATTCTTTATTTCTTCAACATGAAATGCTTCAGAATGTGCAAAGTAGCCTTTTGCAGGAGACACATTAGTCTTCTCCATGTTGTTCCAATTTCAGTATGCATGCTGCCCAAGCAAGCACTAGCTCATATGCTTAGCACAGAACATACAGCTTGAGGACAGGTAACAATGTATAGAAGAACTGTTAAGGATATTTTATGCAATTTGGTCCTAAATACTGTTATCAAAATAAGTGCTGAATTTCACATCTAGTTAAAGAAATTTTAAGACATAACACAAAATAAATCACAGAAAATGGAACCCAAAGGGGACAGTGGGAATAAAATAGTGAAGCATGTAATTCAAACCTTATTTCAGAATCCACATCTCTGCTTAGAAACTTGGGTCTTGTATTTTCAGATGAATAATAACGTCCTGCAAAAACTTGATCACCATCAGCAGTAAAAGCTTCTCTACAATTTTTGGGTGGCTTTTGAGACTGCATGACTGCACGAGCTACAGAATTATTCTAGAATAGAAAAGTATATATTTTTTAAAACACTGCAAAAATATTTCTGATGGATGTATTCAGAACTTTTACTCACTGGTAAGAAAATTCAACTATTTTTATTTAAACATCGAAATAATTTCCATAATAATAATATATTTATGAAATATTTTACAAACAACCAAAACTGACAACAGTTTCTTAGGAAACAAAATACACAAACCAATCAATGCTATATTATCCTATAGATTCTCCCATAAGATAAAAGTATAATAGTGAAATATATCTATGAACAAAATTAGTTATGAGAATTTTTAAATGGCAGGAACCACATAAAGCACATGAACTATTGGCCTTACTTTGATCAGCAGCACTGTCTCGATGCTCCGCATGTCAATCAGGCTATTTGCAACAACAGCATTGTCTATTTCTAAAGCTGTCAGAACAGTTGGAAACTCTGGATGGTAAGCAGCTCTAGGACACAAAGGGTACAACAAACTTTAAACACAAGCAAATTTCACACACATAAAAAGCCAAGTATGTAATTTAGACTACAGAGAATATAAAATATCTGATATTTGAACATTTATCTTTAAGAGGTTTATTTGCTGAACAATTACATTAAAATAGTGTTAAGAAGACACTGTTTTAAGCACACAGAAATATGAGTTTGTGTAATCTCTTAACAACCACTATAACATACGTTATCCTATATTTTCTGATGAGGATACGTCAGAGAGCTTACAAGTTCCCTAACATCCTCAAGATAGTTAAGTGGCCAGGGTAAAATTTAAAGTAGGCAATATATATTTAAAACCCAAACTCACAACTATCATGCTCAAAATTGATTAAAGTAGTTATAGTTATAATTTGTAAGTCATTACTTCTCCTATAACAATACATAGACATAAAAGTTAATTAAAACACATCTTAACTAGCTCAATAACTTTTACTGAATAACAGCAATGGGGATAGCTCAGCAAGAATGCTTAATCTGCAGGCATGAAGTTCAAATGCTCAGTATCCACATAAAAAGCTGGACAGAGCTGTAAGCCCATCACTGAGGCAAGCAGGTCATGAGAGCTTGCTCACCAACAATCCTTTTATAAATGAATAAAACACATCGTATCTGATACAGTAAGTATCTGATACAATCAATGTCCTAATAGTTCTGATATTTTTTACATTGAAACATACCATTGTTATATTAACATTTCAACCATAGTTTACAAAGTTCTTCACATAAATATATATATACACAAGTCTCCTTTAGAACACTTAAATCAGCTCAACATTATTAGACTTACTCAAGGCTCTTATCATAGCCGGTCAACAATAAAAATACTATAATTTAAATCCTTCCACTGCTTCAACAACTCTGTACTTTAGAACCTTATACTTGATACCAACTAAAACACTGACTCTGTAATTACTCAGACCTGTTTTATGAATCTATAATTTCTCAGTCTTACCGAAACTTTTCCTCCTAGGTTACACCTATTAAGCCTGAAGACTTCATAAAGCCAGGGCTACATTTTCTCATACTTTTAACTAATTTCTTAAGAGTACCTTCAACTGTTTCTCTCCTGCTGTCATACCCACACATTCAAATAACTTCCATAATGACTCCCTCATTTGAGCTAACCTATATCCTTACCTCCTTCAGTTATAATTTTAAAAAAAGGACATTCTAACTGATATCTATAAAGAAGTTATTACTAATAAAAAATCCTGCAACTATTATAAGTTTCATATCTTTAGTGGAGTATTATTACTCAAATTCCTCAGTGATGCTCAGCAACTAGCTTAAACTTTTTAATAGCATAATTTCCAAGCCTCCTATGCAACTCCCAAGGTCCTCATTCTCAGTATATGAACTCACCCCCGTCCCAGGAAACTGGAAATATACTGCGCAGCAAACTGAGCTCCTCTTTACACCCTTTCACACTATACTGTGAAACCAGACTTTATTTATTTTGCTAAATCCCTGCAAACAGTCTAGAAAACCACACGCCAACTTGACAGGGATAAGGATTCCCCTTCACCAAGGGTCCCCATAGCAGGTCACACAGCAGTCCCTACAACTGTTCAGGACTCTTCTTTCTGGTCCGAAAATAAATGAACAAGGGCTAGAGAGATGGCTCAGAGGTGAGATGTGCTAGCTGTTCTTACAGAGGACGCCAGCACGCCTTTAACTCAGCTCCAGAGACTCAAGCTTCCTTTTCTGGCACTATAGGAACAGTCCTCATTTGTACAAACCAAGATCCCTTACCTCCTGATAGTTAAGAAAATGAAATAAATCTTTAATAAAAACACACGTTCTTCCTCATATAACTTTAAAGAACACCTTCCTCCTTCCCCATATGGCACCCACCAGTCATGCAGGTCACCAGTGCAGGTGTAGCCATCCATTGGGTCATTTTCAAGATATGCAATTGCAATTAAGTGTTTCTGTCCTTAGATGAATTCATTAGTTAAAACGCTAGTCACTTAACATCTCTTCTATCTTACCTAAGAAATAACTTAATGCCTCCCTCATTTGAGCTAACCTATATCCTATATTTTATGATCCATTTTACTAATGCTTAGAAACAACCAAAGGTAAGTAAGTGCCTCTACACAAATTTACTCAAAAATGAATGTGGTACTAATAGACCTACAAAATAACCAGAAACGGTATTATTTTGACAAAAGTGAAGATAAAAAAAAATTTTCAAAATGCAATCTTGGACTCATATATTTATTTTATTTCACCTTTGTTTTAATTTTGCAGTAGGTTTCTAGGTCCTAGGTTCAAAATATCTCGAGTAATTAGAACTATAGGTGTACACCGCTGTGCCAAGCTCACATATCTCTCTATAAAATGGACGGGCCAGCTAGAGATAATAAGAGTTTTGCTATCACCCCCTTTAGAAGAGAACAGTTCTCCAAGCATCCTATGAAACATCTTTCTAACTGTACACACAATTCAGCAAAACCAGAAACAGTATTTATCTGATTACCTGAGTCTCACATCATATACCTCATTACGAAATTCAGAAACTATTATCTGTGGCCGAGAGGTCCCTGGTGGATAAAACTTTTTCATCAACGACTGCAGTACTCTTTCATCAGCATGATTATGGCAACAATAAGCTTGCAGAAGTCCTTTTAAACAAGATTCAATGGCCAGAGCAAGCTCAGGGTCCCGTAGATGAATGCAAGCACCTAAAAGTGACCCCCCACAAAAAGAGCACAGGATTTATAAACACTTAAGTAATATTGTACTACAGAGAGAACACTCCCTAGAAGAACTTGATTAAAAAGTTTCTAAAACCCTAAATAGAAACAAATGAAAATAAATGAGCTGGGACTTTCAAACTAAAAGACGACGGGACTGGAGATCAAATTGTCTAAATGAACAAGTGAGAAGGAAGCCATTTTACAGAGTACTGAGCGGAGAGTAGTGCTGCTCGTGTTCTGTCTTCTCTACGGCTTCATGTCTACAGGTTGTCTGGTTAACTGATTACAATTCTTTCCCTAAATTTTGTCTCTTCTGGTTTAGATTTCAAAAGAACAAAAGGAAAGGTAGGTATTCAGAGTGATTTTCTCACTACATTTAACTATGTGAGGCAAGAGTACTAACACACACCCGTAGTTGAGGCACTCAAGAAACCGAGGCAGGAGGGCTGGAACTGAGAGTTCAAGACTTTTGTCTCTCCCACCCCACTGACAAAACCCTTTAGTATAATTAAAGCTTATACATAACTAGATAGCTAGCTTAAATAGACTACTTCCTAGAACTAAGAACTTATATTAATGATATGTTCAAAAATAGTGGCAAATACCTAAAGGGCCGATAGGTTTATGGGTAAACTGTCTCCGTCTGTAAGCATCATCTATTGCTTCCAGAAGAGCTGGAACGTGAGGACCAAATCTTTTTAGTCGATCAGTTTTACTATCTTTCAGTTCTTTCAATTGTCTCTGATTATAGTTGAGTGTATGTCTTACTTCTATATCTTCTCTCCTAAAACAAAATGGCAGAGAATGGAAACACATTATGTGCTGCTACTCATAAATATTAGCACTTTGTCCACAACAGTTCCATGTTAACTAATTATCTTGCTATGCTAAAAATGAGAATTTTATTTACAAATGATTGAGTTACCAGACAGTAGCCAACAGTTTTCAAGATTCACATTAGAAGTAATGCAACAGTAATGGACTGGGAATCCCACAGATTGCTAAAATGTACAAGTCTTACAAACAATTTTACTGCATCTTTATCAGTTCAGGTAAGGTGGCATAGGCCTTCCATGCCAGCACTTGGGAGGCAAGTATATGTCTGAGTAGAAGGTCAAGCTGTTCTATCCTGAGCTTTCCAGGCCATTCATGATTACTCAGTGAGAGTCTGACTCAAAGGAAGTTCAAAAGGACCTTTATTCCTATCATGAAAAAAGTTCTCTCTCCTCATATTAATAGCAGAATCACATGATTTTCAAATAAGTAGAAAGGATGAACTTACTTAAGTCGGACATGTTCTTGTTTGTCCTTTTCTATGGCTTGCTCAAACTGTTCAACCTCCTGATTGACTGTATTTTCCTGATCCTGTAAGGCCTTTACTTTCTCTTTTAACCAGCAGATCCTTTTTTGCCTTTCCAATCGCTCTGGTTCTAATGACTGATCAGTACTGAAGAGAGTAATAAAACACAGAAAAAAATGTTAAATAAAAACATTAAGATTTAAAAAGCATAAGCCACTGTAAGAAACTTTCATTAAAACTGACACAAAGATGCAGCACTCCACAGTGCCTAATCACTACAGTTAATGTGGAAATTCAATTTTATTGTACTACCTTTTCTTCAGTTCTTCAATTCTTTTACAAAGCTGTTCACCATCTTTTTTTAATGCTTTATATTCATTTAGGGAACGGTTATATAAAACCTAAAAAAAAAAGTCAACATATTTTAGTAACATGTAGAAATACACATACCATCAAAGCATACCCATAACTACTTGAAACCACACTTTTTAATGAGTGAATGCAACATATTTTGATCTAGATAGAAAGACACTACTTTAAAAAATAATTAATAGACTCAGTGGTGGTGGGCACACCTTTAATCCTAGGACTCAGGAGGCAAAGGAAAGTGGATCTCTGAGTTTGAGACTAACCTGGTCTATAGATTGAGTTCTAAACCTGCCAAGGCTATACAACACAGAGTGATCCTGTCTGGGTGGTGTTGGCGGGGAGGGGTGACAAGCAGAAGCTAACACAACAGTTATTCTGTTTAACAGAGCTTTGACTACTCAAATTTAGAAGACTCTTCCCACCTCGGCATCATTGAAGGCTCTTGTCCTTGCAATGACGTCTGTTTTCAATGCCATGCACTCTGGTGCTCGTGCGTTTGTCTCTTCACTAATTTTTTCTAGTTTATCTTGTATATCTTTGTACTTTTTTTCTGCATCATTAAGTCTGACCTTTAAGGGGAAAAAACATCAGTGTAGTTATTTTCCTTTAATGCAAAGAAAAAGATAAAAATTATGAACAGTTCATATTGTAATAAAATTAGTTTTACTAAAAATATCAGGTATGGGCAAAGTGAGATAGCTCAATGGGTAGGGCACCCAGTGCCAATTCTGACCACCAAAGTTCAACCTGAGAATGAATATGCTGAAGTGAACTGACTCTATGTTGTCCTCTGATCCCTTGGCATGATGCAAGGCATCTGTGGATGCCATAACATATGTATGTACACACATAACAAGCAAATAAATGAGATGAAGTCTTTAACGTTAAAGTAAAAAGGTATTAGGCAATCAAACAGATGGCTAAGGAGTTAAGAACATTTACTGTTCTTACAGAGGTCCCAGTTCAATTCCCAGCAGCCATATGGTAACTTCAGTTCAAGGGGATATAACTATTTCTTCTGGCCTCCAAGGGCACCAGCCACGCATGTGGTTTACAGATACACATGCAGGCAAAACACTCATACAAATAAATTCGATATTTAAAAAATGAAAGGTATCAAGGACTATAAAATAGTCCTTACCCTTCACAACTTTTTAATTATAGAAATGCCAAATGATTACATAGAAGAAATGCCCACAGCTTTTTTTCACAACTTCTGGCTTGTAAAAATGAGTTGATTGTCTATTACTCAAACTGGGTTTTATTATTTGACTAGAAAATACCTCTGAAGGAAGTACTTAAGGACTTTCTCTACCACAAGCTAAGAAGTACGGCCAAGAAGTAAACATACTTGGGATAAAATTTTGGACTATTATGTCAGGAACAAAATTAGAGGTTTGTATATGCTCGGCTCAGGGAATGGCACTCTCAGAAGGTGTAGGCAGCCTAATTGGAATAGCTATGTCACTGTGGGTGTGACCCTCTTCTTAGCTGGAAGTGAGTAATCAACTAGCTGCCTTAGAACTCTCAGCTCCTCCATACCTGCCTGGATGCTGCCATGCTCCTGCCTTGACAATAATGGACTGAACCTCTGAACCTGTAAACCAGCCCCAATAAAAGTCCTTATAAGAGTTGCTTTGGTCATGGTGTCTGTTCACAGCAGTAAAAAACCTAACTAAAGACAAGATAATAGTAGTAGGAAGGATTGAACTTCCATTTTTTAGTTGGCCAAGCAAATTTACTATTCAATGCTACTAGTTTTCCATATATGGATTAACAACAGAATCCTTAAAGCAAAGACATCTGTTCTCTTGAAGAAAGACAAGAAGCAGTAAGCTGGGGCAGACTCTATCCTAATACTGCAACCATACCTGGGGTAGGAATTTCTTAAGTAAAGGTGAATAAAATACTGGCATAACAGTAGGATGAGGAAGGGCCACTTTATAAAGCATTGCTTCTTAAACTGAATTGCAACCCCATATGACATCATGTAAATGAAATGCTGAAGTCCCAAAAACTGTGGCAAACATAAAATGCTCCTGAATGACCAAAAATTAAGGGAAAACCAAATGTATAATGAATTCTAGGTGTTCCTGACAGTACCTGCTCATGCCGATCATTCAATTTCACTGTTGACTTAGTTCTAAACACATAATACATGCACTTTGCACTATACTAACCCATTATATCACACAACACCAACAAACCTGCCTAAAACACACCTCAACTCAGGCTTGAGAGTTTTATGTTATGAACCACAGTATTTTTATTGTATATAGTTTTCTGTTCTTATAGCAACATAAAGGCTTAATTATGGAGAACTTTTTAAATAACTTCCTAACAACATTCCCTAGCCTTTTACTACTTGATACTGCGTATTTATATTAAAAATGTCATACTCAGCACCGAGATATCAAGATTATCAATCAACTCTGAAAAAAATTAAAGATACTATACATCCCACAGAATTAAATATTGAGCCAAGATTTAATTCTCTGTGTAAAAACCTATCTTATTAGTATACAAGTTTGCGTTTAGTCAATAAGGTAAAATTATATGTTCACCAAAGAACTGTGTATGATTTAACATCAGGTGATAAGGAGTTGGGAGTAGGAAAATCTTAATAAGCTCTACCTATAAAGATCAAAAAAATTACAAGTTCCACTTTGAGCAAGACAGTGCAGGGAATCTCTATGAAGCAGTTGCACAGCCCGTGAATATACTGAAATCCACTAAACTACATTTTTAAACAAGTGAATGGCACAGCATATGAGTTCTATATCTCAGGAACAAGAAAGAGTTCCTTCACAAGAACTCAAAATATGACCTGCTGACTAGTTTTTTGTTTGTTTTTGTTGTTTGTTTTGTTTTTAAAAAAAGAAAGTCTTCTGGAAATCCCCCAGAGACAGGATTTGCCACTTTATTCAACTTTTACATCATGTGAAGGATTTCATGACTTTAAAAACTTTCAGATACAATATTTTCTAATGAGATTTTAAATCTCAGGTTAAAATCCACCTGAATAAATCTGACAAGTTATCTAGTACAAACTCTATAAACAGGAAATATCTAACACAAAATCAAGATTCTAGATCATTTTACTGTTCTCTTAAAAGTTTTCAATTCTAATTTCTTCAGATTACTAACACTTAACTTTAGTGCTATTCTACCCGACAGTTATTTCAGTGCCTCTACATTTCTCAAGTGGTCTTTGACTTCTTAGCAAAGAAGCATGATAAGTCAGCAAGCAGCTCGAGCCTCAGATAGGGTTATTCTAGCCAAAGACAATTCTGTTTCAAATGACAGCTGCAGTTGCTAAGCAGTCTTTGGAAAAGTAAAGGTCTGGTCCAAGTTCAAGAGATTTGAGTACAGATAATACACAGATGGTTCATAGGTCATAACCAGTCCCAGCAATCTCATGACTTAACTACATCTTTAGAAGAGGAGGCTCATTGCTTCTTGGCCTTTTGGCTAAGATCAAGTGTAGAAGAGGAGGCTCAAAGTACCTGCTGCTCTTCCATTTTCCTGTCAAGTTTGGCAGCACGTTCTTCTCCAATTTTGATATTATCTCGAATAGCATTCAATTGTTTTTCAATTTCATTGACCTGAAACACAATCATATACCAATGATTACCACTAACAGTAATGAAGTCTGTGAATGCTATACATGAATATAGATGAACAAGCAAGAGTGAAAATTACCACTGCCCAAGCCATTTCATGTTTCAAATACTCTAAATTAGTCTTCATTGTACTTAAACCAGCAATATTTTGAAAACGTTCCTCTTTCTCCAAACACTGGCGCTTTAGTTCAGTAAGTCGCTTAAAAGAAAAAAATAGATAAATTTTTATTAACATCAGAAGGAAACATTTTATGTATCTGGTATTTAAAATGATGCCTAAACTGTTACTACCCAAAAGTGTTAGAAAATGACTTCACTAAAGTAAAAATAAAAACTTAAAATTAAAAAAACAAAGGTGTTTTTTGTACAATTGTGCTAAGTACAATAATTCTGCTATATGCACTATAAAAATGATCAAATCTTAAGAGGAAAATATTGTTCAAGACTACAGAAGACCTCAAGCTTCCCTCTCATTTTCCCTCTAAATTCCCTATCTATACATCCCTATCCCTAAATTCCCCTTGAAAGGCTAGACAAGCCTGATCTTCCAAGCAAAGTATACCAAGTATCCAGAAACTATCCCAGATACTGGAAAGAGAAGAAATTTAATCCCCCAAATCAAACAAGTCATAATTCTCTTTCAATAATAAATGAAGCAAATACACAACATCCTATCATTAGAACAGGCTATTAGGTGGCTCCTAGACCTCACATTCTTTGCACCTGTGTGAATGGTCCTGTTCATTCTTATATCAATATTCAACCAGGCCTTAATGCTATAAATGTGCTTTGATTCCCTATCCAATTTACATTTCCTTTATTAAGATCATCTCCATCTGTCTCCAAAGCCTTCCAAACTTAATTCTCCTTGCCTTTGCCTTCAGAGGCTGTGCAACTCAGCAAACAGGAAAGCTCAGCAATATTCAACACTGCTACCTTCAAATCTATACACGCTACCTGTAATGACTGGTGCAAAAAAAGAAAGGTGTCCTGGGTATCAAAAAGGTCTAGTCTGCATCCACTCTCTGTTTTGGACCCGATAGTCTGATTTCTCTTTCACACAAACAAAACCCCTATTCTCTATCTTTGGGCACTACTACTCCACTTCCAAAAGTATTTCCTTTCTCACCAAGTTTCATGAAAACTATCTGTATCTGCTCCATTGCCTAGCTCGACAAATTTGGCTCCTATTTTTCTCACTACTAAAACCTACCCTGTCACAGACATCTGCGACGACTTTGCAACTTAATAGTGAGAAGTTCTGTAATGTTTACATCTCTCAGCCATGACCACTTCCTTCTCAATTCTCTCTTCCCTTGCTTTATATGGCTCCCATGACTTCTCATGGTTCAGAGTTGGTCTGCCTTTCCTGCTCTCCTAAGTGGTCTAAATAAAATATATTACATATCTGGACTCAAAAATGCTATCAAGATCAGACTTTACTCCTATATTTCTAATTAATATAACCAACTTCCTGATTGATAATTACCATTAAAGCCACTCAAAATGTTGCATAAAACAAAATGAAACAGGATATGACTGATGGTAGTAATTTAAAAATTCAAAGGTTCACCTGAAAATAGTAGCACACACCTTAATTCCAACTAGGAAGGCAGAGGCAGTCAGATCTCTAAGTTTGAGACCAGATTGGTCTCCAGTGAGTTCCAGGAATGCCAGCCCTAACTTAAAAACTAAAACCAAAACCAAAAAAGGCAAAGATTGAAGCAATGAATTAGCCTAGTGGCTAAAATATTAAGGCACCAATGTTAAGCTGATGTGACAGCAGCTAGCAAACCTCTAGTCACTTGCGAAATGTTAGTATCTTGCTGATGTGATGAGCCAACATACTAAGAGTGCATATTATTTTTAACATCAGCTTAAGGTTTGTACCCAACAAAATAAATTAACATAACACTTTCAAACTATTTATACTGACAATCAGTGATGCCTTGCACAACCAATTAGTTATACATGAAGTATCATACAATATAAGTTATCGTATCTTCTAGTTTAGTCTAAAAGGGGAACTGAGACATGTGTGCGTGTATGTATACATATACACATACACCCATTATTACAAAACAAAAATGAAGATATCAAATACCTTAGGTATAAAAATTAAATGTCATATACTTCAGTATGCTATCAAAAAAATGCCATTCATACCAGGCAGTGGTGGCGCACACCTTTAATCCCAGCACTTGGGAGGCAGAGGCAGGCGGATTTCTGAGTTCGAGGCCAACCTGGTCTACAGAGTGAGTTCTAGGGCAGCCAGAGCTACACAGAGAAACCCTGTCTCGAAAAACAAAAACAAACAAACAAACAAAAAACAAAAATGCCATTCATTAAGAAGGCACAGAATATAAATAGGAACATAATTTTATGATATTTTTACCTTAAGCATGCTAGAAACTGAACTCATTTCAAAAAGGTTTGCAGTATTTACACACCTCTTCTCCCTGATTTATCTGCTCCTTTGTTCTTTCTTTTGTTTCCATAATATATGAATAATCTTCCTTCATCTGTTCGAGCTGGGTTGCTTTCATGAAGAACTGTATCAACAAAAACAAAAATACAATTAGGATTTTGTACGCTTGTAGTGTAAAAACAAAGAAAACTTTGGCCCTCAAGAGTTCTAAAACAGTTACACAAAAGGCATTAAATATGTAAGCATACACATAAACCTACCAAGAACAAATCTTTTCGAACCCAGGGCCTTGCGCTTGCTAGGCAAGCGCTCTACCACTGAGCTAAATCCCCAACCCAGAAAAAATCTTTTAAAGTGTGGTTTAAAGTTCATTTTTAGGTTATTTAGGGGCCAATTGTCTATTCCATCATATTTCCTCAAATATTATTTGAAAAATAATAATCTATTCTTTTAGAATAAAAACTCAAATTCAAAAAAATAAGAATTATCTTTTTTCCCCCTAATCATCTTATGTACATGAATATACTGCTACTGTCTCCAGACACCCCAGCAGAGAGTGGTTGTGACTACCATGTGGTTGCTGGGAAGTGAGCTCAGGCCCTCTGGAAGAGCACTCAGTGTGCTTACCACTGAGCCATCGCTCCAGCCCCGTACTTACATCTTACTTGGCAATTTAAATCTGTTTTAACAATATTATTTTAAGTGTGTGATTCTGAAGGAGGAAAAAAAAAATCTCAATACCCATTATATGAGCAAGAGTACATGAAAGCATGACCTTAGTTAGGTTTGTATTTAGTTTAGTATCTTACTTTGTATTTGTCTCCCTCATTTTTGGACTGTAAGAACTGCTTGCTCATCTCTTGTGCTGGGAAGTGAGCTCAGGCCCTCTGGAAGAGCACTCAGTGTGCTTACCACTGAGCCATCGCTCCAGCCCCGTACTTACATCTTACTTGGCAATTTAAATCTGTTTTAACAATATTATTTTAAGTGTGTGATTCTGAAGGAGGAAAAAAAAAATCTCAATACCCATTATATGAGCAAGAGTACATGAAAGCATGACCTTAGTTAGATTTGTATTTAGTTTAGTATCTTACTTTGTATTTGTCTCCCTCATTTTTGGACTGTAAGAACTGCTTGCTCATCTCTTGTGTTAAAACAGAAACTGGATTATCCACCTGAAACAAATTTTTTAGTAAAGGCATTAAAAAAATACTCATTTTAATGCTTTAAACCAAACCAAATGGTCAATCAAGAAAGCTAAGCTGTAATCAAAGTTTATAACATTAGGACTAATAAAAAAGTTACTCATTTTTAACAGAGTTATGTTTCAATATTGAACAATACCAAAATATATTGTAGTCATACTCAATATTCTACTACAGAACTTACAAGTTCAAGGAGCCTCTTTTGTGCTTTTCTTGGTTTTTTTCAAAGCTTAGTGGAATGGCTTAGTGGCTAAAACCCTTGCTATGCACTCAAATGAACAGGGCAATTCAGATGCCCAGAATCCATGTAAAAAGCTAATCAGGAAGCAGCCAACTTTAACCCTAGCATTTAGGGGCAGAGACAAAGCATCTCCAGGGCAAGCTGGCTAGGAACTGGCAAGCTTCGGGTTCAATGAGAAATGCTGACTCAATAAAGTTGCAAGCAACTAAGGATACCATTTGGCCCTATACACACACACACACACACACACACACACACACACACACACTATGCACATGCATACCAAACCCTAACCCCAACAAAAGCATTCACATACTATGTACATGAATACCAAACCCCAACCCAAGCACTCACACATTATGAACATGCATACCATACACCCCATACACGCCCACACACAAAGGAAATAGGCTTTGCTTTTCATGTTACTGACATCAAAGGACAATATATGTAAATATTTAGCATGTGAATCCGCTCTCCTGCATTTTTATCTATCCTTACCCCTGTTGCATAGCTTGGGCAATTTGGTGAGCTTGTACATTACACAAAAGAAGTTCAACCCAATTATCTGTGATCAGAACCACTGTTTTTTCACATCAGTGCCTTAAGATTTCTCATGTCTTTATAATTTTATAAGGAGAATAGAAAAACAATGGAAAAATACATTATTTAACATTTGGAGCACAAGTCATTTTAAATAAGCCATAGCTTAAACAAAATTACAATTGACTACTAAAATATATAAAAAGGCTTTAATTACAAATTTTTCTTTAAAAGATTCAAGTACTTATTTAATCATAGCTATGGAACTAGTAACAAAGCAATACATGATGTTAAATGGTATTCAAAGTTAATAATACAGGACTATTATAACAAAAGAAACTGAAACTTTCATTATTACCATTAAAAATGATAACTGTTTTTGTTCTTTATTTCTAAAGTAAACATCCTCTTGTAAGTAAAATTCTGGTGCATTTTATTGCTTTAAAAAATGATTACAGTTCAGTGTATATTTAACTCCAGCACTTGGAAGAGGAGGCAGAAAGAGGATCTCAGCCTGATCTACACAGCAAGTTCCAGGCCAGCCAAAGCTATATACTGAGTCCTTATTTCAAAAAACCAAGAAAGAAAAAGAGGGAGAGTACAAGAAAAAATGTTGTCCAATCCTAGATCTTAATTATATCTGATTTCTTTTGGTTGTTTGCTTGTTTTTGGGAGACAGGGTTTCTCTGTGTAACACTGGCTGTGCTGGAACTAGCTTTGTAGACTAGGCTGGCCTGGAACTCACAGAGATACATTTACCTGCCTCTGCCTCCCAAGTGCTGGAATTAAAGGTATGCGCCACTACTGCCCGACTATATCTGACTTCTTGAAAATAAGACCTAATGTTACTGTCAGATACCTTGCCACCAACCCTGGATCAGAAGCCCTTCCACAGTTCATGCCTATGAGTAGCTATGAAATTTTTACTGCACAGAAATTTCATGCCATTATTAAAGTAAATTTTAATAAGATATTCTTAACTATGCTAACAAAAATAATGTACTAAAAATATGAGTTAAATTAGTCAAATTTAAGGGGGTTCACCAAAAATGGAGTACATACTCTTTATCAATCTCCTCATGAAGCCATCTTATTTACTTATATACATGCCAATAAAATGATAGTTTCATTAACTAACCTGAAAAACAAATTTAGAAATTACCTGGATGTTAAAATGGTCAAGAATTGCAATCAGCTCTTCCTTCCTAGTAGAAACCACGGTGCCTGGTTATAAAAACACAAAGACCAGTCTCCATATGAAATGCAGGGAAAAATATACAATTATCTATAAAATGCAAATACTGAGCACCTTTTGTCATGCCAATAACAAACAAAAAAATAGCAGTAAATACATGTAGTATTAGAGTGACACACAAGTCATTGTCCAAACAGAGAGGAAGGAAAAGCCCACGTGCAGGAATGGTGCATATTTCTTCCTGTGGCTCCAGCCTGTATCTTCTTCAATAACTAGACACTCCCTCCTCCTTCCTTTGTGCCCTTTTCTACTTTCTGCTAGCTCTAAGTCACAGAATCAAGGGGGGGTGGGGGAATCTATAGTTGAAAACAAAATGACAGCTTACTTCAAATTAATTCTGTTAAACACAGCTGACTTTATGTCCTAACAACTAGGTATAATACATGCACATACTTGTGTGTGTGTGTCAGAGAGAGAGAGAGAGAGAGAGAGAGAGAGAGAGAGAGAGAGAGAGAGAGAGAGAGAGACTAGTTTTACAACCAAGCAGATTACAAAACAAGATCACAAGAGACTAGGAGGATATTGTAGGGACAATCACAACTCTCAGAACTGTTTACTATTGTTTTGTAAGAAATAAGAAAACCAACATACCTTTTTCACTTTTTAGTTTGTAAGATCGACTTCCGTCCACGCTAATGTGTTGCTGCACAACTATAGAGTCACCATACACATTTGCCCTAAAGGCATCATCTCCTCTGTTCCTTAATGTTATTGAGATATCTGCTGAGCTGAAACAATGAGGTTAACCAAAATTACAGGATGGAACAATGCAATTACATTAGATTAGGGAAACTTTCAAATTCTCTAAGTTATCCACCTAATGCTTCTAAAGATTAGCAAGGGTCTTAGTCTATCATTATGTGTGTCTGTCAGAGACACTCTTATGTGACAGAAAATACAAGTTGAGAACAATCATCAAAAATTGACTCTAGTGTGCAAAATTGTGTTAGTACAAGTTTTGGTTATTTCAGTCAGGTGATGGCAGCATACAATTTAATCTCAGCACTCTGAAGACAGAGTAAGGTTATCTCTGTGAATTCGAGGCCAGCCTGGTATACAAAGAGTTCCAGGACAGCTAGGGGTACATAGAGAAACCTTGTCTCGAAAAATCAAAACTTAGTTTTAGTTATAATTGACATATTACCTTACAACTGTGAATTATATAATCAAGGATCATACTGACAAGGGTACCCCTCCCCCCATCTGAGACAAGGTCTCACCATGTAACTTTTGGTTGGCCTTGAACTTGCTATAAAGGAAGCTATTCCCTTCCTGGATAGAGAATAGCCAAGGAAACTGTGGGTGGTACCATTCTTTGGGCTGGTAGTCATGGGCTCTCACACAAGCAGGCTAAGCAAGTTATGCAACACTTTCACACTGTAGTAGTCCTTTAATGAAGATATGAGGGCAGGAACACAAACTGTAGGCACCTGAAGGCAGGAGCTGAGGCAGAGGCCATGGAAGGGTGCTACACCCTAGCTTGTTCCTTATGAGCAAGTTTAACCAAAGCTGCTTTGCAGTGATATAGCTATGAGCCTGTGGTCAGAGTGGAATTTGGAGGTATGAATGAGAATGGCCCCCACCAGCTCATGTTTGAATATTTGGTTCCCAGCTGGAGGAACTGTTTGGGAAGTTTAGAGAGGTATGGCCTTGTTGAGGGAGTGTCACTGAGGGAAGGCACTGAGGTCTTAAATAATTTGTATGACTCCCAGTTCTCTGCCTCCTATCTATAGATCAAGATGTAGGCTCTTAGCTCTTGCTATCACTATGCCTCTGCTCCACCACTATGGAATCTAGCCCTCTGAATCACAAGCCAATTAAATATTTTCTTCTATAAACTGTTTTGGTCATGGTGTTTTATCAGAGCAGAAGAATAACTAAGATGTGTGTGTGTATGTGTCTAAAAAATATACATTAATCCCAACACTTGGGAAAGAGGCAGGTGGATCTTTTGAGTGCAAGGTCACCCTGGTCTATACAGCAAGTTCCAGGACAGCCAGGGCTACAAAAGAGAAACGCTTGTCTCAGAAAAAAACAAGCAAGCGTATACAGTAAAATCAACTTTCTTTTCCTACTTCAACTTCCATTAAAATCGCAGTGGCAGAAACATATGTTGGTGAAAGGACAAATATTTGTCTAACACATAAAAGCAGGCAGTATTTCTCAATTCATTTAAGTATCTCATATAAAACTATTTTAATTAGCAATTACATAAAATCTTTGACAAACTTATAGATTTGTCAATAAACACCATCCTTTAACATTTACAGGAAATGCAGGAAAACATATTGAAAATGAGCTTCACTCTACACTAGATGTGACAGGAGGTACTCATCAGCTCTCCTGTATACTCCCTCACCCCCCTCTTGGCAAGATGGACTTAGTCACCCATCAGTCTATATCCCCATTTCCAAATCCTGGGTAGAATATATGTAAGCCTGCATGGAACAATCAGGTTCTCTTTTAAAATTCAAGTTCAGGGAAATAAGCCTATACACATCAGTTAAGAAGTACATTCATTAATGTGAATTATATAGACTCCTTAGGGACATGTTAATAACCCTTAATCAACATTAGGGAAGCTGGGTGGGTGACAAATATAGAAGAAACACTATATTATCTCTGCAACACTTCTGCAAATCTAAAATGACTTCAAAATAAATTTTTCTTAACTCAAATTTCAACATGACCAAGTCAAAAAAATGATGCTTCATTAGTTATAGCTTCGCGGTCTCAGAGAAACCAATCTGGTGCAGAACACTGGTGAGATGATGAAGTCTGAAGAGAAATGTAGGAGCACACAACAGGAGCTTTAGGGAAGTGAACCTAACCTACTGACAGAAAGAACCATATACCCCAGTCATTGACTAAATCAGAGAAACAGACAAAACTCCCTTTCTACACACATAACCAACTAAAATATTAGTAAATGTCCATACACATAAACTCAGAGCGGCCAAGACAAAGAATAAGAAAGGAAACAAAAACTCCATAGATGAAAGTCACAGACTCAGTTATCATAAGAGACAGAATGCAGATGACATAAAGTAAGGCAGAACCAAGCAAGAAAAGGGACTGGAGAGGTGGGAGAGGAGACCCAAAGAAGAAAGGTCCCAAACATACACACATAAAAATAGCCAGACAAGAAGAAAATTAAGTCTGAAATAACATTTCATACTTTTAAATTAGTGGCCCCAAGTCCTTCACTTTGTAAACTTAGCTACCCACTTCTTAGGCACTGGTCTACCTTCCCAGATAATACACCAATCTTTTATAATAAAAGCAGTTGTTCTCAACCTTCCTAATCCTGTGACCCTTTAAGATGTAGAGGTAATCCTCAAATTATTTTCGTTGCTATTTGTTGCTGCTATTTCTTCCATAAAAGTAACAAGTTTAAGCGGACAATGCATGGTATCAAGTACTACAAGCTATCTACTTAGGAGAAAACAACAGGAAGCAGAAGGCCATGCTGGCAACAAGGGCAGAATAAAGGACTAGCACACAAACCCCCTCCCGCAGACATACCTGCTTTCCAGGGTTCTAAAGCATGCTTCTTACTAGAGAACAAAAGCATCTACCCTTAATATGAGGTATATGCCTAGTCTTACTGCAACTTGACACACCATGTTTGGGTGATATTCCTGAGGGGCCTGCCCTTTTCTGAAGGGAAATGGAGGAGATCTGGGAAAGAGGGGACATGAGGAAGAGGGACTGCGTGGAGAGAGGGAGGGGAAACTGCTGTAGGGAAGTAATTTGAGGGAAGAAATAGAAAGAAAAACTAAACTCATACAGGTACCACTTACTTCTGCCCAGCTTTCACGAAACCTTTCAGAGAAGATCCTCTGTTGGTAGCAACTGCTTTTCCACCAAGACCGACTATGAGTGCGGTGAGCACAGCACTCTTCCCACCTAAAAAGGCACATATTGAAAACTCTGTCAGAGACAGAAAATGCTGACTTTTATCACTTCATTCAAAAAGATCCCAGAATTTGTCTCAACCTGAAGTTCAATGTTACAAATTCAGTTATAATTTTCTTCCAGTGGTAAAGTGGCAAACTAAGAAAAGTTATACATCAAGAACTACCTCACTACCACCAGTAGGGAAAACTCATACATTTCAGATACCAGATATTTACACACAATATTGAGAGGAGGAAATGGCCAATATCTTTCCAACCTGAAACTCAATCTATCATCTTTGTACAAACTACTAAATAAAACTACTAATTACATTTATATATGCAATTAATTTATATAATTTGCTATTAATTTAATTGTGGCTACTCCTTTCATGATAAATTTTAGGCACAGTAACTTAAAAATAGCTCTCAGGTAAAACAACAACAACAAAAAACAACAACAACAACAACAAACCACCAAAACCTCCACATGGGAAAGACCGCTGACTCTTTCACTATATGATGCATCCTCAGAATCAGCACACATATTCATTAAACACATTAAACTGAGAAAAACTTTTAAAAATCACATACTTCAATATTTTGCCAGTTTTAACTTAATATTTTAAATTTTTAATTGAATATTTTACCTTTAATTTGAATATTTTCTAGCTCTTTTATATTTAACTGTTTTTAAGTATAATTCCTTTTATTCTAAAAGATATAAAACACCAAAACTCCACTTTGAAAATCTCTTAATTCACAGATACGGTAATTATTTTCTGAATTTCATCATCCACTAATCAGTTAACAATTTCTACAACATACTGCCAAATTTAGGCAATATAAATTAATGATTGCCTTGATTTAGTACTTGGAATGCCCTTCAAGTTCTTACTATCTTTTCCTTACTACCAGGTATGTTTTATAGAAGAAATCATTCAAACTTTTATTAAAAAAAACTCATGATTCTTTACTTCTTACACTTTGCAACCTCCTTGTAATATACTTTGTCTATTCACTCTCTCCTGCCCAAATCTCTTCCTTCTTTACCAAATGACAAAGGTAGCACTAAAATAACCAAAGGAACTGTGTTGCTACACATACCTAATTTCATTGTCCAGTACTGTTCTAGGTGGTAGTACTGTTGACTATCTCAGTCACACAGATACCTAGCTTGTCTACCATCAATTGCCACAATGTAGCAATCAATTACTCAAAAATGTTTAACTGGCTACCCTCTGACATCTGAATAAAACTCTAAAATCTTTATCACGCCTTTAAGACCCTCAACAGTACTGCATAGAATATAACTCTTTGTCTTTCCCCACCATGTACCATATAAAACCACATAAGGTTAAGCCTCCTTCTCCATATACATCTTCTATCCTCTGAACATCGGAGAAATGAGCCATCTGTGCCTAGAGCATCTCAACTTAATGACAAATGAGTCTTAAAGAATCTTTAAGTTTCTTTCAAGTACCAGCATAAATATATCCTATCCCCTAATCACAAAATTGTTACTTCTGAGTTTGGATTTATAAGACACTTCATTTGCACTCTATCTAGTGTTTACACCAGGTTGCAGTGACACATTTCTACTGAGGAAACAGAGGGCTCCTTTGGCCTAGTAGTTTCGGGTGAGCCTGAACTACATAACTTAAATTCTATCTTAAGAAAATGGAAGAGGGGGGAGAGGAAGGAGGGAAGGAAGGAATAATGGAAGAAAGATAAAAAGAAGACAGTGTGGCTAGTGACTAAGAACACTTGTGGCCCAGGTTCAGTTCCCAACATCCACAACCATCTGTAACTTCAGTTCTAAAGGATTAACCTCTGAGGGCAGTGCATTCATGAGGTTCACATACATGCATGCAAGCAAACAGTCATACACATAAAATAATAACTAACTTTAAAAGACAACAACAAACAGGACATGCCTATACCTACTACTTAAGTAACACAATTAAGGTTAATTCAATATTTTCTTTAGGTGCAAAGTGAGTAAATTCTGGGAAGCCATATAGACCTAAGTTATCTATCAGCATTAATAGTCAGCTCATGCACTATCATAGAGTAGAGTATAAAGAGGGCGAAGACACTTACTTCCATTATTGCCAACAACAAAGTTGACATTAGAACCAAACTTAAAAGGTCCAAGCATTGAATGGCACATGAAATTTCTTAGCTGAATACTCTCAATTATTCCAACTTCTGCTGCAGTCTATTAACAATAAAGGAATTAAAAAAAAAAATCAATCACTCTAATACACCCATTACTAATACCCAAGCATCTAACAGACCAGCAGTATTTATTAATGAACAGTTATATCAAGTGTGCAATAGTAACTTTAATGACCAACATTAAATAAAGTTGGAATTTTCTTTAGGAAACTACTAATTCTATTATCTTTAAAAGATCTAGCAAATATATCACAAAGCTTTTTCTTAACATTGGCAATATTAACACTACTACTGGTCAAATTCTTTTTGCTACAGAGTCTGTCCTGTGGATTGTAGAACATTGTACAGAATCCTAAGTCTCTTTTCTAGACAATAGATGCTGGTAGCACACATCTGACTTGCAGTTGTGTTGCAACCAAAAAATATATTCAATTGCTGTTCAATACTGTGGGAGGCATAGAACAATTCCTCCACTTCCCTGAGAAGTACTATGGAGTAGAACTACAAAACATAAAACTTTTTAGAATATTTCTGAAAGAGGACTACTATCTGGTCACATTCTGAACATGGAATTCACTTTCTAATATGGGATTCCATTTTCATAACAGAGAATTTGAACAGCATAGTACACATTCTGTTTCAGCTACTTACAAAAGCTGAATGATTTAGAGTAGTATAAAAAGGATGTAGAATTTCTATGTCAGGAGGTGGTGGTGAATGCCTTAGGAGGCAGAGGCAGGCAAAACTGAGTTTAAGGCTAGCCTGTTCCAGAACAGACAAAGGCTATAAAGGAACCCTGTGTTTGTATCAAACAAAACAAAATAAGACAAACAAAAAGGTAGGATTACCAAATTTGTAAAGGAGAAAAAAAAAAAAAACCCTCCCATATTATAAAATGTCAGAATTAAGTTTATAAATGGGTTAAGCAGTATTGGGCTAATTATACTCTCCTGTACTTCACAGATATTAAAACAATCAGATTTTGCCAGTCCTTATAATTTTAGAGAGCACTCTACTGTGATCAGCAATTTTTATGGGTTCTTTACAAACTCTATCTCAATTCTAGCCCATATACATCACCAAAAAGGAGAAATATTTATATCATTGCATGATTAGAATATCAGGTATAATTCATGAATTTTTAAAAAATATTTTTTCTTTAAGATAATTAGTGTCCCATGCAATTATTAAGAAATTAGACCCTATGTACTCTTCACTCAGCTTCTGCCAATGGTAAAATTTCAAGAAAGCACAGTACCACGAGCAAGACACTGTCACTGACAAGTCTAGACACACTTTTTTTTCCGCACAAGATCTCTCATGTTGTATGCATGATCACATCCCTCTCAACACCACAACCACTTGCCCATTTATCTGTTCTTTACTTTTGTGAATATTATTCCAAGAATGCCAAATAAATAAGCTTATGCCAAACATAATCTTAAGGGCTGCTTCTCTTTCAATTAGCTGAATTGTCAGCTGTTGCCTCTACCAGGCTCTGACTCTCTGTCACTGCTAAGCAATACTTCATGAAATGGATTACCACAGGATAGTCACCAAATCACATGTGGATTTATTTTGAATTTAAATGTTTATGAATAAAGCTGTTAAAAATATACTATGTTGCACTAAGATAAATCTAGTACAATTTTATATTGTTTTCTCAGAAACAAACTTCTCCATAGTGGTAACAATTTACATTCCCATCAACAATATATAAATGATTCATTTCTCTTCTTTCTTGCGATCTAGTGATATTACTGTTTCATACTTTATCATTTTGTTGAGTATGTAGTGGTACCTCAGATATAAGTGTGATGGACAATTATATGTTCTTATCCTTTTAAAGCTCATAGGGTCAAGTCAGTAATCACAGCCTCTATTCCATTTATGACATTGGCAATTTACCTTTGCTGGTCTTACTATTGCCACCGTTATTTGAAAACAGTTATTTCTCCCATTACTTTCTTTAATTTTTGTAATCAATAACACAAACTTCAAAATCAGATGCTATTTGTACCCAGCTCTCTAAAGCTCTTACTGCTTCCTCCTGACTACAAATTATTTTAAAATGTGACATATAAAATCATCACGAGAAAAAAAAAATCAGTTGAAAAACATTATTTTGTAATTCTATACTTACCAAAGTGGAGGTTCCATTTGTGAATGAAATTGTACATTCATCTTCATCTCCGTCTTTATCAAAATCTTCCAGTTCTTCTTGTCTTGGTCTTTTAGCATTTTCAGGAGAGCAGAAATTTTCTTCCTTTCTTTTGGCCATCAGATCTGAACAAATGTTTATAGTAATAATAACAAAAGTCAAGGCTAGCATATAAAGACTATTCAATAAACAGTAAACAAGAAAAACCACACCAAAACCATTTAACTTTGAGTACTATGTTCATTCTACTTTAAAAAGCAAAGGATTTCACCTTACTTGGAGTTATGGAGTGGAAGTCAAAAAATTACCAGGAAAACAGGAAAACACATTTCCCCCTTGAGCCTCCAAAAAGAAACACAACCCTATTGATGCTGTTTGTTACTCAATACTTAAGCTAGACCTCTAATTTTCAGACAGATAAAGTAATTTTATAGTGTCTTAAAAGAAACAAATTCAGTTATTCATGGCTAAACTGATAGACAGACGTGTAACTGAATATTTTCTTCCCAAACCCATTAAAGAGAAAAGTATTTTATTGGTAAAAGGCTGTCCTCTAGCTTCCTATTAACAAAGAGAATACATTCCTTCCTAAAATTATTGTAACAATTCAATCTTTATACAAAAAGTAATACTAATCAAGTACTTTTATTTTTTTTTAATTTTTAAATTTCCCAAAGGCACACATTTTGATGCAGCAAAGCTTCACTAGTAGTTTTCCTTTTCCCTAGATAATTCATCTCAATTGTCATAAAGCAAATACTTAGACAATACAAGAGACTTCGAAGAGTTTTGGCTTGCATCTATCAAGACTTTCTGTAACAGACATTAAAACTGAAAAATCTTTGAAACAAAAAAACCACAACTGCACACTCCCTGTCAGGCCGATATGGCAGATTCCAGTGTGCACTCAGCAGTGTTTCATAAATCCCTGCACCAGGCTCTGCAAACTACGGCAGGTAACAGGCATTGCCCTCGTTACAAGTTAGTGGAGACATGAGGACCATAAAGTAATTTGTAGACTTGATGTTCAAAATGTCGTCTGAAGACCAGAAAACAGTATTCCGTACCCTGGGAACCACCACCACCACCACCCCCAGATCTCAGGCTCCATGCTAGAGCATGTGAATAATAGTCTTAGTACAATTTCAGGTGATTCAAATCTGAGAACCAGTAAATCACACTTACTCTGTACCACTCTGAAATCAAGTATCTTTATAAAAGATTTATTAGCAACTGGGCACAGTGGCTCACACCTTTAATCCCAGTGCTTGGGAAGTAGAAACAGGTGGATCTCTGAGTTCAAGGCCAGCCTGGTGTACACAGTGAGTTCCAGGACAGCCACATTTATATAAACACTGTCTAGAAAAAAAAATAAAAAGAGAGAGAGAGAAAAAGAAAAGATATTAGCATCTGAGGGACATGTAACATAAACTAGTACTTTTCTAGGGAACATTACCATTAATCATAATTATTTACTAACGTATTTCTTTGTAAGTAATGTAATATTCAACTCAAATCTCTTATAGAAGCCAAATCTTCAAAAGCATAAATCTTTTACATCTTTTTTCCCCCAAAATAATAAATAGCAAGAATCAATGTATGTTAGTTTCAACCTATGGCTAATTTAAATTCCCCAAATACCACCAAGTCTTTGTTTCCCAGCAACATGTTCTGTCTCATTCACTCTCTATTCCTTTATAAATTACTAAACAAAGAGAAACAATATCTCTTTGGTAACCCAACATTAAATGCCTTTGAGGCATTATTTTTATTAATGACTAACAGATGATGATCTGACAGAAGGCACTCAGAAAAAGCCTAACTGACTTTGGTGCTCCACCATCAGAAAGTAGTTTGGGAAGTAAAACTGGGGTGTGGGGGGTACACTACTAGACCACGTGTGGTAAGTTTACACTATGCATGACAGTCTACACTACACAAAAGATACAGAAATTCAAATGCTTCATAATGAAGCTGGTTTTTATTTGCTGGGGATAGCCTCGGATTTGCAGTCTTCTAGGTTTCCAAGGTAACTTTCATCTGAGAGACACTAAAGGATCCTCCTACCTTTTAAATAGGAAATCACTTTGTGATTTAAAGATGACAGACTCTCAAGAAACATGTACAAACGTCCTGAGAGTGAGATAAAGGTAAAAAAAAAAAATAGTAAAACCGTTATTACTAACAAGATAAGATCTTCTGTATACTGATAGAGGTACATAGTTTATTTTATTTACTTATCTACAATTTTTTTTAAAAAAATGTTGTTTTGGTTTGTTTGCCAGGCTATCCTGGATCTTAAGTACTGGGATTATAACAAACAAACAGTAAATAAAGGAATAATATCTTTTTTTTTTTTTTTTTTGGTTTCTCTGTGTAGCAGCCCTGGCTATTCTGGAACTCACTCTGTAGACCAGGCTGGCCTCAAACTCAGAAATCCACCTGCCTCTGCCTCCCAAATGCTGGGATTAAAGGCGCGACACCACTGCCTGGCAGATCATTTCTTCTCTAAATAGAACCACAGTTCCAAAGCAGGAACTGTAAAGAACATCAGGAAGGAAGGAGGGAGGGAAGGAAGTTAGAGAAATCAGTAACTAAGGGCTCAGCATTTAGATACACATGAAATTTTAATGAGATTCTACAAGTTTTAGCAGGATTATAAAACTTTGGCTCTTGCACTTTAATTACAACTCATACTTTCCATTAGCCCCAAAGCAGAGATTAACAGTAATGTCCAGCATAACAGAATTAGACTTATTTAATTCTATAAGTATTAGAACTATTTTTAAATAAATATAACTTCTGCTACTGAGGAGATATTAAGAATGATGCCAAATTAGACAGTTTCTAAAAACTCTTCAATGAAAACTACAACAGTTATCAGGAATGAAGGGGTGGTGGTGAAGCCCAACAGTAAAAACTAGGTAAAAGTCCAAGGGAATAGAATTCACACTGTTCAGTATGTATGCTTAGCTCTGGAATAAACAGAAGTCATGCCCTTATTTTACAACATGGGAAACTGAGGCCCAAATACAGGACAACTTGCATAGCACCAACTTAGTAACTAGATGCAGGCACATGCCACAGGACACATTCAAATCCAAGTTTCTCAAACCAAAGTCAAACCGCTCATGTCCAGGTTCCTTCTGGCATAAACAACTGAGTTTAACTGACAATTTATGTACATCCAGTGACTGACAGTCCAGTATCTTCTTGAGTGCCTCTCCAAAAACTAGAAAAAGAATTCTTTCATAAAGTGTTCCTCTAAATGTTCCTTTGGGCTTACTTCAAAACTTTTCATTATTTTACCTAATGCTACCTACCATTATATATCTGTCAAGAGAAAAGGATAATGTTCTGTTTGCAAACACTTGAGTTTGAATGAAGTATTCCAAGGATAGACCCTGAGACAGTAAAATACACACTGCAAAGAGAATCAATCTCCAAGTGGAGGAAAGAAAATTACAGAAAGTAGTTTGAATTTGGTGAGCAAGAAAAACATGCAGGGTGGAAAAAAAAAAACATAACCTAACCATTCTAACTTGTAAATTTAAAGACACAAACACATAAAAATACAGTATAACTGATGATACTCGGCCCTCAGTTACCTGGATTTACTACTCTATGTATGTAAAACAACTGTGACATTTAAGTATGTCAAACTGGTTGGAAAGATGGCCCAGAGGTAACAAGCACTGACTGTTCTTCCCAATAACTCAAGTTTGAATCTCAGTGCCCACGTGTAAGCTTACAACAGTCTGTAACTTCAGTCCTAGACTATCTAACAGCTCCATGGGCATCAGGCATGCATGCGGTGCAGACAAACCTGCAGGCAAACCACCCACTCAGAAAATAATAAAAACTTCAACTATTTCAAATATAAAACATGTACTATTACAGTCAATTTTCTAATTATCTATTATTTCTTGAAAGTAAGTCAACTTCCTTTTAGGGAGTCACTGAAGACTGGATTCAGGGTCCCTACAAGTTAAAGTAGCAATCTACCACTGAATAATACTCTTGAGATTGCCTACTCCGTCTTGATTGATTTACCTAGCAATAGTCAAGATTCAGGAGGGTTTTACATAAAATTCTACTCGGCACTTAGAAAAATTAACCTCTAGCCGGGCGGTGGTGGCACATGCCTTTAATCCCAGCACTTGGGAGGCAGAGGCAGGCGGATTTCTGAGTTCGAGGCCAGCCTGGTCTACAGAGTGAGTTCCAGGATAGCCAGGGCTACACAGAGAGACCCTGTCTCAGGGAAAAGAAAAGGAAAAAAAGAAAAATTAACCTCTGAGGGGGGAAAACTTGTTTTATACTAACTCTCAACATGCTGTTTATACTAGCTTGGTGAGCTCAATACTGAACACTTTATTCTGAATTAATCTCTCAGGAGTCCCGTGACTTAGAACCAAGAGATAAAGAGGTGGCATTACTCTGCACACACTGTCTACCTCTGTGTGGAACAAAAGCATGTTTTTAAGCAATTACAAGGGGTAAGCTTTGTCTCTAAACTTTCTACACCTATTCAGAAGATTTTTGGGGTTTTTTTTTTGACAGTTTTACTCTGGGCCAGCCCGGAACTCAGCAGTAGCACAAACTGTCCTCTAACTATCTCACTTCAGCTACTACTGAGAGCTGAGATTACAGGCCTGAGCCACAAGGACCTTTAGATGCTCCCGCCTCCACCTCCTGAGTGCTAGGATTACAGGCCTGCCCCCACCACACTGGGTTTTGTGAAGTTCTGGGACTTGACCTCAGGGTTCTTAGCTTGCTAGGCAAGCACTCTACCAAGAGCACTACATTCCCCCAGCTCCCAGGAAAATAATTTTTACGGATTTTAATCATTAAAAAAACTTACTTTCACATACTAATTGGATGAGTCTAAGGAGAAATTCTAATAGGTTCCCCCATCACCCACAACTCCCTTAAAACTAGCTGCTGGCCACTATATATACATTTAAAAAGCTTCCATTAGCCTTCCAAAGAGTCCGGGAATATGGACTTTTTTAAAAACAGAAATCTCAGAACAGCTTGCCTTTAAGATGCAAATTTAGTCTTTCTGATCATTAACTTGCAACAACATTAAAGGATCACATAACTTGTTTTCGGGCTTTAAATGCTTTAGCTGCTCTTTCTAGGAATCAGAAGCCATACTCAAGCCCTATTCTCCTAATCTCCTTTCTCTATCCTCAGGTCCTGTTTTCTAGAGTTGCCAATCGCTATTCCTCCTCCAATTCCACTGTAATGAAGGGCAAGAAATGCCACCCAAACCTTTCAAACAAGATCTACTCTAGCCTGGTTCATCCGAGTGGCGTTTCTGGGAAGCTGGATATAACGGCAAATTCAGATTTCAGCGGCATTTCCAGCCCTCCAACACACGGTGCCTGCGCGTGGAATACCCAGCTCCGACGCCGGCCTCAGCCCCGGCCCGACCTCTGCGGCTGCCCGCCAACGCCCGGGCTGCTTGGGGACGCGCGAGGGCGGGCCGGCGCCCACGGCCAAGTTTCCCGCGGCGGAGAGCAGTGTCTCCTCCGAGGGCGCGAAGATCCCCGCGGCCCGCGCCCAGGCCCGACCCTGAGCACCCGCAACCCGCAGCTTCCAGTAGGGCCGAAGGCTGCTCGCCGAGGCTCGGGGCTCCCGGGCATGGAGAGAGGAAGCGCGCGCCCTCACTCTACCTCCAACAAGTCGCGGTCACCCAGGGAAAGCTAATCCGCGCGGCTGTCACGACACGAAGGCCACCCTGAGGGCGTCGGACCTCGGCCACCGCTCACCCGCCAAGCAGGGAACACCCGCCCGAATGCAGGCGGGAGCCCCGCAGACAGGCGCCCGCCGCGGGACAGTCCGCGCCTGCGCCCCGCCCCTCCCCGCCCCCGGACTCCGCCCGCGCCTGCGCGCTCCCGGGCTTTCGCGCCGCTCTACTCTGCCGGAGGGAACCGGAAGTGCGCTCAGCGGGCGGGAGCGTGGGGAAGTGAGGAGGCACGCGCCCCTCTGCGGCGGATCTGGACAGCGGGGGAGGTGGGAGGGGGGGGAAGATCTCCGGGCGCCTTGGCAACAGGTCTACGCATGCGTGAGCGGGGCCGCCTGGAAGAGGGGAAAGTGAAACGGCGAGGGCAGGGCGAAGCGGGTCTGGAAGGAAAGCGAGCCCTTTCCCGGAAGGGGCGGGACTAATGGCGAAGGCGCAAGTTTCGAAATTACTGCCTGGAGCTTAGTGCCTGGGAGAGCAGCGAGAGGCTCCCCCTCGCCTCTTGGTTTTGTTTGTTTGTTTAAAGTTTGGTTTTAGGGGATTAGAGAATTTAGAGGAGGCGATAGTGATTAGACTCCATGCCAGACTGGTAAATGGCAGAAGTGTTGCTTCCAAAGCCGCGAAGAGGGGGTGTCTGGGTAAGTCCTGCGGGACAGGCTGAGCCCGGCCTCCCGGTCCTTCTACCTGCTTCTAGAACACTGGCGGGAGGGCGAGCTCATCCGCAGGCCTACAAGGTCCCCATGGCCCTTCCCCGAGGACACCCATCTGGGCGACCCTCTCCGATGCCCGCTCTCACACCGATCTGCATTATGGTTACAGCTGGAAAAATAGATTTCTTACAGCAGTTACCACTTACGAGTGTCTCTGCGGTTGTGTATGTAGTCCTTTCTCCCCTACCAGCTCCTCCTTAGGGTGGACATCGCTTTAAATAAATATCCAGTTAAAAGTTGTTTTGGGCCCTTCTCTGTTCGCTTCTCAACCCGATGTTAATCATCCCATTCCGTCTTTACACAACTTCACATCAACATTCAGACCTAGGCAAGGAACTTCGCTGTCATGTTTCAGTTTTACCTTCAAAGTCGAGGGGCAGAGGGGAAGGCATTCAACTGTTAACCTCATCTCGGGTCGCCCACCCCAACCTTGGTATACAACCTCAAATCTCCAGTAAGGAGGTAAATTCATCTGTTCAGAGCCACCAGTCACTTCAGAAAGTAATCATTATATTGAGTTCTTTATCCTGGAATAGTGAAAAAGTGTAACAGTGTAGGCTAAAATGTGGGGCGGAACCAATCCTCTTGGTTAGCTAATGACAAGTGGGAAGTTCTTCCCTAGATGTCACTTCCTCTGAGAAGCCTCAGTGGATGTTTTTCTATGTACTCCTGTGCCTTGGTTTCTTTACTTCTGACACTGCTATCAGCCTATTAAAGTGCTAATGTTTCCCTCTACAGCTTCATCTTACCAAGAGATTTAAATCCAGAACCTGATCGTTATCATATCTTCAGCACCTGGGCACATCCCTAATAAACACTGGTAGGCAAGTGAAATATGAGACTCGAAGTTTAAATTCATATGACAGTATAGCTGAAAAAAATTAAAACAGCACGGCTTGATGAAATTATGTGGTAAATTCCCTATAGATACAATACTGCACACTGAAGGTTTGTCAATTTTATTTGAAAATATAGTTAAGTAACTATGAATTTGGAATTTAACTATTTCCTGTCCTTTCTTTAAACTTTGCCGAAGTAGAAAATTTGCCTTAATAAAATGTGGTTTTGTATAAATCAAGCTATTGACTTCTTTTATGTTCTTTACATTTGATTCATTAGCGGAATTAGCAAGGGTCTGTGTTTTTCTCACCTCATTCAGTTTTATAATTAACCAATAGAAACTTAATAGCTTTTAAGGAAGCTTTAGGAGCATAAATGGATTTATGGGCACCATATGGTTACATCAAAGGATTTGCTTTTGTTTTAACTTGAGGTAAATTCTTAAACCCTTTGTTAATGGAGCAACTTCCCTTCTTTCAAGCCATAATCTGGATTTTCCTGCTACCAAAATTGGTCTTGGAGTCAAAGGATATTAGAATCTTGTTGTTTATCTGGCTTAGTATGTTGCCTTTTTAGAAAAGTGGGGTTTCTCTCTGAGATTATGTAGTTGATCATTAGTACCTCCAAAACCTAAATCCTATGCTTCTGCCCTCCGAATTCAGTGCTCTTTTCATACGCTGAAACTACTAGTAATTCTTAAAAATTAGAAATCTGGCAGGAGACACATTTTGTTAGTAATTATTTTGATTACATCATGAGAGTGACATCAGTTGATATAAGAGGTCTGAGTATAGACACAAATTTACATAGTCTTGGGGGATTTAATCACTAGTATTTTTTTTTAATCACTAGTATTTTTAAGGTTTATTTACTGCTAATGTGGCTTCAAGTATAGATTATGACCTAATTAAGAATCCTCTACTGTCTTTTTGTGCAGTTATATATCCTATGCACTGTTCTATTTGGTCTCTTTTTAGAGTTTCACAAGCTTAGAATCTTTATTGGCATGTAATATCATTATCAGAAATGTAATATCAATATCAGAATATCATGTAATATCAATATCAGAAAAATGACTGGGACTAAGAGCACAGGCACACAGAAACACACACACACAGAGAGAGAGAGAGCAATGTATGGTGGCTTAACTATTTTTAAAACAAGTTGTATGTATTTTTTATACAATATACATTTCATACCATTGTTTTGGAATTACAAAGAATATTTTTAATGGCCATTCTCCAAACAGAATATGAATTTTTAAACTTCAATTATGGAAATTGTAGAGAAAATCCTAAAGTAGTATTTTTTAAAATAGCCAAACATGGCACATGTCTTTAGTCACAGTACTCAGAGGGCAGGGACTGGCAGATCTCAAGGCCAGCCTTGAGCCCTCACTACACAGTTCAAGACGCTACATACTTAGATCCTGTCTCAAATACAAATGTATGTGTTATAGATTACATATATGCATCATGCTTATAATACATAATTTTGTGGTAACTTAATCTTTATATATTTATAAAATAACCACCATAAATGCATGAGAACAGGATTTATATGATTTTTTTTTTTTAAAGATTGATTTATTTTCTATATGTGAGTACACTGTCGCTGTCTTCAGACACACCAGAAGAGGGCATTGGATCCTTTTACAGATGTTTGTGAGCCACCATGTGGTTGCTGGGAATTGAACTCAGGACCTCGGGAAGAGCAGCCAGCGCTCCAAACCGCTGGGCCATCTATCTCTCCAGCCCAATGATTTTTTTTTTTTAGAAAATGATTACTCATGATGTTAGACCTTACTGTAGTTCTAATCATACTTTTTATAGTTTTTGTTTTATCTACTGGATAGTTGATGACCTTATAGGAAATTCAAGAGGCACTAATAAAAGTTTGTTGTAAGTTTCCTAGAGCAACATATGTTAAGTTCACCAAGGTCAACAGAGAATGGTACACAAGGGGAAGAAGTAAAAAGAAGCTGGGAATCTTACCACAGGCTTACAGCTGTATATAGCAGAGTTAGTAAAGTGCTGTTAGAAATCAATATTAAAAATGCTCTGTAGATCATCTGACTGTGGTAGAGCAAGAAGGACTAGTAGGTTTGGAATTTAAGCAGACATCCTTGGGAAACACTAGGACTGAAACAGTTTTAAGGAGAGGTGATGGGATCATAGAGTTTGGTCAAAACTAGGTAAATCCAGTAATTGGAATCTGAGATAGGAGCACAAGCTGCAGACCAGCTCTACATACCCAGACCCTGTCCCAAAAAAGCCAGCCAAGCAGTGGGGTGTACAGTGTTAGTCCCAGCACTCAGAGGCCACTGGATCTTTGTGAGTTCAAGGCCAAAGGGGCTACACGGAAACCCCATATCAAAACAACAAAAAGTAACAGAAAAGACAGGTGTGTATTGTACATCCAATAAGAAGGTAGTAAGTAGGCTGAGTTAGTCACTTAAGAGAATACAGCAAATAATAAGAATTAATGTTAGGGGTCAGGTCTAATTCTTGTGGCTACCTCTAGTTCTTTTAATATTCCTGACTAGTTCTAATGGTATTTTTTGTAGTTCGTTTTGTTTTATCTAGTGAATGGTTGATAGCCTTATAGAAATTCAAGAAGCACTAATAGGAATTCATTGTAAGTTTCTAAGAACAACATCTGTAAGTTCACCAAAGTCACAGCAGTAGACTATATTGTTTGGGGATCTCTTGGTCTTTCCTGACTGACAGCCCCTGGCACTAGAGTTTTTCTGAATCTGTTTATTTTTGGGTGGGGGTTGGGGACACTATCATTACAATTGGTATAACTTTAATTGGTATGTGTATATATAAATATGCATTATATGTAATTTTAAACTTTAATCAAACGATTCCTCATCACAATTTTAGACATCTTTAGTGTTTTTTATCCCTCCTTTTAAAATGAGTCTTTTTAGGTATCCAGTGTGAGCCACAAATAAAAGCAAAAATACAGAGAATTTTACCCTCAAATTTTATCTGTTGTTAATGTGTTTTAATGACTAGTACTTTACAAATGTTATTTGCCCTCATAATAATGTCTTAGAAAATGTATGTATCCCTGCTCTTTCCAGAATTCACCCCAACTTTTCAAATTAACTCAATCTGCCATAGTGTTACAGCCAGCAGAACATGTTGATATAAAATAAATTAGCACTGGCCCCCAATTAACTACTACCTTGTGTTTATTCTGTATATTTCTTCCTAAAGTAACATGATCATGTATATTTACACACTTTACAAAAAGGAGTATACAAAATAACACTCATGGCAGGACTGGCCACATTATAAAATCAAGATTCAGAAAACTGAGGAAATTATAAACAACAGCCTTTCCAGCGCTGGTTTTCATTGCATCTGTGTGAGATGTATAATGTAGACTTTTCAGAAGGTTTCTGCATATGAATTATGGCCTTTCAATTTAATATATTTTTGCCATCTACCTTGGGTTTTTAAGCTGAATTCAGTTCATTTTTCAGAGGGTAATAATCAGGTTTGTATTCATGTAATCAGATTTAATCTTCATTGCACACATTATATATCTTTATCAAATAACAGCAAAGGGAAAGAAAAATAGGTGTAGGTGTTGAATAAAGAAAAGCTTTCTGGAAAAAAAAAAATACCCGGGAAGGACAACAGAGTGTAAGGTAGTTTATTCCTAAATTTTCCTGTACTGTACAAGGAAAAAAAGACTAAAATTAATTTTAAAATATGTTGTTTTACATTTCATTTTTTCCACTATGAACTGTATATCCATACAATTAAAAACAATACCTGTTATAAAAGTTTAACTCCACCTGGCAGTCCTGGTGTACACCTTCAATCCCAGAATTAAGGAGGCAAAGGCAGGCAGATCTCTATGAGATCTACAGAGCTAGTTCCAGGACAGCCAACACTACAGAGAGAAACCTTGTCTCAAAAAACCTAATAAAAAGAAATGTAACTCCATTTTCTCTAGTATTTACTACATCATTTCTTCCCTCCTTATTTCTCCATCAGTTTCTATGAACTAACCTTGGATTTGGAGATTTTGTTTTGTTTGTTTCTTTAGCTATTTACCTGCTTCCATGATTCCTTGCTTAAGTATACTTCAGATAACACTGGATAAACCATCAGGATGGGAGTGAATGACCTGTGGCAAATTTTGGAGCCTGTAAAGCAGCATATCCACCTGCAGCATCTCAGTGGGAAAACCATTGCTGTCGATTTGAGTCTCTGGGTGTGCGAGGCTCAGACAGTGAAGAAAATGATTGGAACTGTCACGAAGCCCCACCTCAGGTACAGTGAAGGGTCTGTGAATAGAGATGAGTCATGGTGTGGCAAGTCCTGGTGTCCTGACTTTGTTTCAACGTTTTTGTCTTATATTTTGAGATTTTAAAATATATTTAATATATCTCTGTCTAATATTTCTATACTGATGACTTAAGATATGTATCTCTTACTCTCCAAGCTTAAAGCTCCAATATCGATCTCCACGGCATGCTCCACTTACTGAAAGCCAGAAGCTTCAAAGGCCACTATCCCCCATCTGTCTCTCATCTTCAGTCAGTCCATAGTAATTCCTGCCAGTTTCACTTCCAAAATACACTATGTGTTCACAAATTCCTCTCGGTGTCTTGATGTCTCTTGTCCTATCAGTATCTCTGCTGATGGAATGGTATTTTCACTCCTCTTTGCCTGTTCTTAACCTCTCCCTCCAAACCAGTTTTCAGATTGCAGTGTGTATAGTCAAAAATTGTCCCCACTTAAATGTCATATGCTTCTCCTTAAAATCTTACTATCAGCCAATGGGATGGTTTCATTCGTAAATGCACTCGCTATCAGGCCTGGTAGCCTGAGTGTGACCCTTAGATCCCACATGGTGGGACAATACAGCCATTTCCTACAATGTTCTTTGACCTCCCCATAAGTACATGGGCTTGCATGTGCCCACATTAACACACACACACACACACACACACACACACACATATATACTGTGATGGTTTGTATATGATTGGTTCAGGGACTAACCCTATTAGGAGTGGTGACCTTGGGGTAAGACTCCACCCTGCTAAATTTAGGTCCAGGCCTGGTAGTACAAGCCTTTAATCCCAGAAGGCAAAGATAAGCAGATTTCTGAGTTCAAGACCAGCCTAGGACTGAACAAATTCTAGGTGAAGAAAAACTTAAATCCAAGCTTGCTGGACCACTCCTTTAATTCCAGTGCTTTGGAGACAGGTATGCAAATCTCTGAGTTCAAAGTCAGTCTACGAGCAAGATTCAGAACAGCCAATTTAGGCAGTGAAGGAGCTGGGAAAAAGGAAGCTAGTGATAACTTAATAGAACAAGGGGGCAGTGTTCCAGCTCCTGCATGGAGCAGAACTCAGCAGCTTCGGCCATGTGTCTCTGGCTTTATATTCAAGAGAAGGAGATTACTGGGACAATTGATGCTGGTTAGCTGGAGCTAAGACATTACTGGTAATTAAGAAAAGACCATCATCACTGAGGTAAAATCTTCTGGGAAGTGTTTTCTGAGAGAACAAAGAAGCTGTATTCCAGAGAGAGCCAAGGTTGTACCTCATGCTGCCCCTATACTTGGTAACATGTAAGAATCATCCAGGTGGTACTGGTTTTGAAGGCATGAAAGCATCATGAAGAACAGCTGAGGTTTGTGTGAGGCCATGGAAGGCTATTGGTGAAAGTGCACCCTCACTTGTAATTGACAGCCCAGGACTGAAGGGGTCACGCAAAGGAGTTGAGGCTTGGTACCATGAAGAGAGCCTATGAGAGGCTTTGGTGAAGCATACTTGCAGTGGAAGACCCTAGCATACTGGAGATGCCAGTACCATGGGATGACCACCAAGAACAGCAGTGGCAGCGGAGTGGATCAACCTGAACTTAGAGTGCTACAGAGGGCAGAGCAGGAGAAGTGACTCCAGCTCCTTGCAGATGCACAGAAGATCATATGTGGATCTCAGACACTGGAATAAGAAGCTGTGAAGCTGAAGTTGACTTGGGGACCCCAAGATGTTAAAGATGCCAGAGCCACAGGATGCCTGCCAAGGAAAGCTGCTAACAGGGAGTGGAACCAGCCCAGGAGAAAACCTTATTGCAATCAACAAAGATGAAAAGGGAGTTGAAGATCTGAAGACTGCTTTGCCATCAGACATGGAGATGCAGAGTTTGGACTTTTCCCAGCTGGTTTCCTGTCTTGCTTGGGGGATTACAGTTAAGTGATTGGATGAATCTCAAAAGAGACCTTGAACTTTGGGCTTTTAACACTGTTGAGACTGCTATAGACTATGTGGACTTTTGAAGTTGGACTAAATGTATTTTGCATTATACTATGTTTAAGTATTGCCCCCATAGACTCATGTTTGAACAAGCCTATGTGGGCCAGGGAGTGGAATGTGATGGTTCGTATATGATTGACCCAGGGAGTGACCCTATTAGGAGGTATGGCCTTGTTGGAGTAGGTGTGTCACTATGGGTGTGGGCTTAAGACCCTCACCTTAGTTGCCTGGAAGTCAGTCTTCCACTAGCAACCTTCAGATAAAGATGTAGAATTCTCAGCTCCTCCTGTACCATATATCTGCCTGGATGCTGCCAATTTCTGCTTTGATGTCAATGGACTGAACCTCTGAGCCTGTAAGTTAGCCCCAGTTAAATGTTGTCTTTTATAAAACTTGCATTGGTCATGGTGTCTGTTCACAGCAGTAAAACCCTAACTAAGACACATACAGACAAATACATGTTTAAAATGTTATTGCATGAACAGTGTTTTAACCTAGTGTTCTTAAACCATTTTTCATACTGCTTTTGGGTCTTTTTTATCAATACGATGTTTAATATGTTACTAATTTGTATGTTTCAGGAACCTATTTTTTCGTATTTCATATTTAACTCAAATGAATGTAAAACTGGTGTTTGTAATGGAAGGGGAGCCTCCAAAGCTGAAAGCTGATGTCATAAGCAAGAGGACGCAAACCCGCTACGGGCCTTCTGGAAAATCGAGGTCTCAGAAAACAGGGAGATCACATTTTAAGTCAGTCTTACGAGAGGTGAGCATTCAGTAATTCTTATTTGATTTAAAATATATTTTACAAACTTGCACTCATTAATCATATTGTTACTAGAGGAGTATTATGTGCAGAGAGTTTATGATAGAGTAAAACGGACCTGAGCCCACATTCTAGCACTGAAAGTTAGAAATACTGGGCAGGATTTTTAACTTATTTGCATTTTAATTCTTAGTAAAATTGGACATAGTAATACTCTCCACTGATTTTATAAATGCTTGAGCAATGTGTCTACAGTAAGTAATCCATAGTAGGGACTTGACTATCTTTCCTTTTAAGTCCAGCAGTTTAACAATGCATGAGAGCCACAAGTTATTTGCTTCTTTGATCAAGGTTAAGGGCATCACTGGTTTATGGGTATAAACATAAATATTTAGGCAGGAATTATATAACATGTCCATTTAATAAAGAAACTGTAGTAGATTCTATGCCTATGTCCTCTCCAGTTATGGACCTCTACCCAGATTACATTATCAGGAGCTTCAATGGGAAGAGCCTCAGATTCATTAGAGATCAATTGGTTGTCCCTATAATAGTCACTACATTATTATACCAGTAAGCACCTCTTGCCTAGCAAGGCATGCAAGTCTAAGGAAGACTGTACATAGCTTTTCCCCAGCTACATGTATAGTAGCTTCTGGTGCTTTGAAGGCTACCCAACAGGATTTAGAAGGTTTTGTTTGTCACAGGATAAAGCCCAGGCTGTCCTGGAACTGGCTATATAGCTTAGAGTGGTTGTAAATTCATGATCCTCCCTCATCAAGTTACATATTTTAATTTTAATTATAATATATCACTCTTGGGCTGGAAAGATGGTTCAATGGTTAAGAGCATTGACTGCTCTTCCAGAGACCCTGAGTTCAATTCCCAGCAACCACATGGTGGCTCACAACCATATATATATATGTATATACCTCCCTTTCTTCCCTCCAGCCCTCCAAGTCCCCTCTCTGCAATGCCTTCCTGTAATCTGCTGAGTTCATTTTTACTGTTTCTGTGTGGTTTTAGGGCTGACTACTTTGTATGGGGTAAGTAGTTTGAGAACTGTCTCCGGGAGAGGCTCACTCTCCCAGTGTCAGCAGTCATGAGTTGCCTGTGGCTCTCTGTCAAGGGGTGGACTCCATGAGATTTCCCCCGTTTGAGTTAGAATGTCTTTTGCTGTTGCCACCAGACTCCCAGTTTTCTTTGTACAACCATTTCTAGGAGAGGCTTTCACAGCCAACTTCCTAGTATGTTTTTGAGGTGTTAAATAGTTGATTGTTAGCTTTTCACTTAGCACTTTTTATAGATAGTTCCCAGTTGTTTCTTTCTATTTAAAATTATAACTTTTTATATAACATGTATGGGACTATGAGTTGTTTTTTGGTTTTGTTTTGTTTTTTGTTTTTTGTTTTTCTAGACAGGGTTTCTCTGTGTAGCCCTGGCTGTCCTGGGACTCACTCTGTAGACCAGGCTGGCCTTGAACTTAGAAATCCACCTGCCTCTGCCTCTGCCTCCCAAGTGCTGGGATTAAAGACGTGCGCCACCTCTGCCTGGCTATGAATTGTTCTTATGATTGTATATCATTTACATTTTAACTTCTCTCCATTATTCATGAAATTATGAACTTTCCTGCTATAATTTTTTCTTACCATTTTGAGATTCAAATAAAATTATTCAAAATAGAATTGACAAACTGAAATTCAAAGATTTATTTATTTATTTATCTATTTACTTTTTTAGATAGGGTTTCTTTATATAGCCTTCTCTGTCCTGGAAATTACTCTGTAGAACAGGGTGGCCTTGAACTCAGAGACCGACCTCCCTCTGCCTCCTAAGCACTGGGATTAAGGGCATGTTGCACCACCACCTGGCTTAGAGTGATAGCTCTTGCCGATTACTTTCCTACAAGTACTGGTAGGAGGGCAATTTTGATACTCACATAAGAACTCTGGATGTTTGATTTATCTTTGTGCTACACAGAAGCAAAGATATTTAATTCAGTCATGGTTAATCCTACCACTCAGAAGGCAGGAGGATGTCTATAAGTTTGAGGCCAGCCAGGGCTACAAAGTGAGGCCCTGCCTTTAAAAATGTGAAGATAGGGTATTTAATATGATGACGTATTTTAGAAGACAATGCATAAAATAGTGGTTCTTGAGCTGAGGTTTTCTGGTCTTACATGTTTTAAAGAATTTTTAGTTACTGAGTAGTCAAACTTAATGTCTTAATAGCTGAAGTAAACAACTATACAGTGTTCTAACAATTTCCTGTGAAATTAGCTCCTGGAAATATCTGTGAATCTCATTCTTAGAACATTAAATATGCTGTATCTGTATGTCTTAAGGGAATTGTTCTGTTTCTACTTATGTATTACAATCATTATGGCGCTCTTAGGCATTTTGTGTCTATTCAATTTTGCTTACCTATCACTCATTTTAATATTTCTGCATTCTCAGTAGGTCAAAAGTACAAATTAATCATCCTTCAAGGACAATTCCATCCTATAGAATAAGTAGGAGAAAATGCAACCAGCCATATCATACTTTGTGTGTTTTACTTTGAAAAGAATTTTGAATGTAAATAGCACACAAAGCTGAAACAACATTGCTTAGTATGAAAAGATAATCCCTAGCTAGGGTAAAGAGAGAAGATATGCTAGTAGCAAAAATATTTCTCCAAAATCATACCCTAAGCCTTGAGACTGTTGCCAGACTTGGGCTACATCTGGCAGCTTTTTTTTATATATTATACAAAAACTTGAACATTCTGAGTAATAGGTATTAATTCTGACAATCTGTAGAAAGTACATTTGCCTAGCTTCTTTTCTCCATATTCAGGATTCTTCAATTCAGAAAGAACTGTAAATTGTAAATGGCAAGGAAAGTGAACTATTATAGTCCATATGGCTAAAGTCAGCAAGATCAAAGCCATAACCCAATGGAATCTCACAGTGGATTATTTGTGCATCATTAAAGGATAAAAATCTCCTTGCATGGGTATTTGGTTTCCTAGGAGAAACCAACAACTTAGCCTTGTAAGAGTTTTCCCACTGTTGTGTGACAATATCTGTGGGAAGTACTTACCAGGTAGGGAAATGATGACAAACTAAAGAAAGGACACTACCAACATCCAACTTGGTGAACCAATGAGGTTTAGGGACAGGAGGAGGAGGGGTTACTTACATGAATAGAGTAAGAGGTCAGTTAGAGGAACAGAAACAAAGCCAACTCTGTCACCAAAAGTTCATCTTATAGGCAATAACTCTTAAAGGCTGGAAACTGGAGAATGTCCATCCCAGGAGCGCAGTTCTTTGAGGCAGTTCAGCTCAGTCTTTCTCTTCAGGCAGCCAAGCTGTTCTGTCTCCCAACTTATACTTAATTATTTGTGGGAAGGGAGAGGCCTAGTGTCTCTGGTCAAGGTCAAGGACTTCCTGAATCCTTAGAGTTGTTTATTTCCTGATCTAAGCTTAATCAGCTTCCTTTAGGATAGAATGCTTTCACTCAGTATTAGAACATACCTTGTCAATACCAACCATAATACTGTATTTCAATGTTGGTTTCTGCAAAATAATATTGTACAAATTAAATAGGCATAACCAAATTATTTCACCTAAAGGGTTAGCAATCCTTTCTTAAAGCCAATGAATTATTCAGTATCCAAATTTCTGAGTGTTTCTTCTTCTTTTTTTTTTTTTTTTTTGGTTTCTTTCAAGACAGGGTTTCTCTGTATAGCCCTGGCTGTCCTGGAACTCACTCTGTAGACCAGGCTGTCCTGCAACTCAGAAATCTGCCTGCCTCTGCCTCCCAGAGTGCTGGGACTACAGGCGTGCACCACCACTGCCGGCTGAGTGTTTATTTAATGTTTTTTTTTTTTTTTTTAATACACAGAAGACAACTACGACTAATGTTTTAAATGTCGAAAAAAATTCAAGGTCAAGGCCGGGCAGTGGTGGTGCACTTGGGAGGCAGAGGCAGTCGGATTTCTGAGTTTGAGGCCAGCCTGGTCTACTGAGTGAGTTCCAGGACAGCCAGGGCCATACAGAGAAACCCTGTCTCTAAAAAACCAAAAATAAAAAAACAAAAACAAAAAAAAAGAAAGAAAGACAAAAGAAAAGAGAATTCAAGCTGTGAAAACTGAGTGTCCGCACCTCCTTGTCTCAGTGCCTCGACCTACTGGAGTGCCTGGGCGTGCCCTGGGTCCAGGCTGCTGGGGAGGCTGAGGCCATGTGCGCTCACCTGAATGCCAGTGGCCACGTGGACGGCTGCCTTACCAACGACAGCGACACTTTCCTGTATGGAGCCCAGACTGTCTACAGGAATTTCACTATGGACACAAAGGTATGTCTTTCCTTTGTCTGTCTGTCTGTCTGTCTCTCTCTATCTCTCTCTTTAATACTAAAACTTAATTTTAAAACCGTATTTGTATGTATGAGGTGGTAAGTGTGTGCATATGAATGCAGGCATCGAGCCCACCTAGAGCTGGAGGTTCCGGAATTTGTCAGCTGCCTGACATGGGTCCTTAGAACTGAACAAGGATCCTCTTTGAGAGGCGTATGAACAGCCGCTAAGCCATCTCTCCAACCCTGTAAATAACTGTTTTGGAGTGATGGAGATGGTAAAGCTGATTACTTATTAAAAAGTAAATTTAAAGCTATTTTAAAAGGCATTGTAAAAGAATAAATAAATAAATAAACAAATAAATAAATAAACAAATAAATAAATAAATAAATAAATAAATAAATAAATAAATAAAGGCATTGTAGGACAGCAAGATGGCTCAGTAGAGAACGGTGCTTAACTGGAGTTTGATTCCCAGAATCCACATGGTGGAAGAGAAGAACTGACTCCCACAAGTTGTTCTTTCCATTCCTCTCAGGAACCACGCCATACACATACCCATACAAATAAATAAGTAAATGTAAGTTAAAAAAAAAAAGTATCGCCAAATAGTTTATTCTCTTCAAAATTTGAGTCTCTCTCTAACATAACACAGAATTATGTGAGAAATGCATTGTTTTGTCCCAGAAATTCCAGTTTCAGTATTTAATCCTCAGAACACCTCCAAATGTATGTGAAGAGGGACTACAAGGCAGGAAGTTTTTTGTTACAGTATTAATAACTATAAAACATTAGCAAACATTAGCAAAACATTAACTTGTTCAGGAATGTTTAAATGTTTCACAGTTAGGATACCTAGCTAGGGATTCCTGGCAATTAGCATTTTATTGCAGCAACTCAGAGAATGGCAGAGATGCGGCTGTATAAGGCAGCCTACACCTAGGCATTTGTATATTCAGGCCAGCAAGGCCAAACTTCATGCCATCTCTCGAAATGCTAGTAGGTACTGAGAGAAGGAGATTGAGAGAATCAGTGTGATCTAGTACTAAGTAATCATTTTCACAGCGATGTCTTAGAGAGGGGGGCACATACCTTTAATCCCAGCAGAGTGGATCCAGGGCAGGGGAATCTCTGTGAGCTAGCTCCAGGGCAGCCTAATCTACATAGCAAGTTCAGGTGAGACCTTGTCTCAAAAGGGGAAAGGGAGAGATGCTACCGACAGTAATTATGCTGAGTACTGGGGGATATGATGCCAAACAGTATTTTTATATAATTTGACCTTTATTAAAAATAGAGAATAGTAGCCAGGCAGTGGTGGCGCACGCCTGTAATCCCAGCACTCTGGGAGGCAGAGGCAGGAGGATTTCTGAGTTCGAGACCAGCCTGGTCTACAGAGTGAGATCCAGGACAGCCAGGGCTACACAGAGAAACCCTGTCTCGAAAAAACCAAATAAAAAAAAATAGAGAATAGTGAATATTAATAACAAATATTAGAGAAAAATATTTTTCAAAGAATTATATACCAAGCTACTAATAATTAATTTTAGGTAATATAAGTATAGTGAATGTTTTTGTCTACAGTATATACCATACATTATACTTTTTATATACCAAGAACAATAAAGAGAAAGAGAAGTTGCTTACCATGAAGGTTTATCTTATTTTAATATATCTTTAATAATGTTTTGAGACTGTTGTGTATGAGTTCTGTATATTTGACTTAGCACCCACTCTTCCCAGATCTCCGTGGTGACACTCTCGCTCTCTGTCCTAGTCTGCTTTCTATTGCTGTTATAAGATTACAACCAAAAACAACTCGGGGAGGAAAGGGAGTATTTGACTCATACTTCATGTCTTTGTCATCATTGTGGGAAGCAATACAGGAATCTAGAAACAGGAACTAATGCAGAGGTCGTGGAAGAATGCTGTTTTCTGACTTGCTCCTCATAGCTTGCTCAGCTTGTATTTTGTATACAGCTCAGGAATAGATGGCCCGATCCCTGGTCGGCTGCCCTCCCTCAGCATCAATTGTTAATTGAGAAAGTCCCCCCAGTGACTTGCCTACTTAGCAGTCATACAGGAGCATTTTCTCAATTGAGGTTTCCTCTTTCAGATGACTCTAGTTTATGTTAAATTGACCAAATTTTTTAAAAAAAATTGTAATGCCCATATACTATTGGGTATGATGCTATCCACTAGGGTATACACCCTTAAAGAAAATTGACTCTCCCTCCCACAGAAACCATCAGCTGTCATTTGTTCCTCAGCTAGGGGTGGGGGTCCCGCGCCTCTCCTGCTCAGTGCTGCTCAGTTCTGAATTGACTGCCCTCAGCTTGGGCAGGCAGGCAAGCTGCTGTGTTCATAGATGGCAGTGGCTCTGTCGGGTTCATAAGACATTCTTTTTCCCTATCCTCCCCAACCTCTAGCTTAACAATCGTTCAGCCCACATAGTCCCTGAGCCTTGGGGAAAGGGAAGGTAATACATATGTCTGAACAAACACTGAACATACACTTATTATCTGCACTGCTTTTTTAATGACTCTAAAACTCTAATAATCCATGGATATAGGATGCAAATTTATAAGGCAGCTCGATACTATATCCATTTAGCAAAATAATAGTGGTAGGTTCACCTCTGGGACCTATGAGCTCCCTTTCCAAGGGTTCTCAGCCAGATACACAGTTCCAGGCATGTGTTTTCTCTGGTAAAGTGGGTCTTAAATCTAATCATAAAGCAGTTGGTTACACTCATAACATATAACATTCGTGCCAGTATTGAATCCATATGCTGGTCATTACTGTAGATCACAGGGTTCACAGCTGGATTAGATTGTTGATGACTTTTCTGCTCCACAGCAAACATGCATAGCACCTTCCAGTACTTGGAAAGAGGCCCAGTAAGGAGGAACTTTCAGCTCCACTTCATTCATTTATTGAAATGTCACATTTTATAGATACTGTTGTGATGAGTATAATTTTCTCATTTAAATTTTTAGAAAACAACTAAATGACAACTCATTCTTTCTACTGTTTAACACAAAAACTCTCTGAAGATAAAACCTCTGCTTCTATAGGATCCACATGTTGACTGTTACACAGCATCATCTATCAAGAATGAGCTAGGCTTGGATCGAGACGCTCTAGTTGGACTGGCAGTACTTCTTGGTTGTGATTACCTTCCAAAGGCAAGCTGAGCTCATCACTTTCTCAATATCTTTAATATTTCTCATGCTGTGTGTGTGTTTATGAACATGATATGGGCATATAATTATGAGTTCATTGAAGTTTGAAGTATAAGCCATTCACTAACAAACCTCAGTTGGATCACTGAGATGACCCATGGTTGAAAGCACTGCTGTGCAAGCCCTGACACTCTGAGTCCATGCCTGAGACACACATAAAGGGGCAGGAAAAAGACCACGTCCACAGAGTTGTCCTCTGACCTTCTACAAGGCATGGCACATGTGCTCACACATCATGCATAGCCACACAGAATAATAAGTAAGTAAATCCAAAGACAGTCAGCACCTCAGGCAATGCTAAAAGCCACCTTTACAGATATACCTTTATTCCTTCATGACAGTAAATGTTACTAAGGAGAATTCAGGAAACGATCCCATGGCTTCAACCTTAAAAGAGATTGACATGCAGGCTTGACCAACTTATTAAGGAAGTTTAAGGATTGCTCATATTTTATAGCAGTGCTAGTTTTTATTATGGCTTTGCCTGTTTTTGAGCTCTATACTCTTGTCATCTAATTACACACATGTGCAGTGCTATGTTGGTGCTGCTAAGCAGTGTCACTACTGAAGTAAGCCATCCCTCCCTCCCTCCCTCCCTGCCTGCCTCTCATCATGTTAGTTTGTTCATAGAGTGATAGGAGTTATAGGATGACCTTTTCTCAAATATGCTGTGTAAAATGTGATTGATTGCTATTATATCTCTTTATATGTGTCTCCATCATTGCTGGTATTAACATTTAAGTTTCTTTTTCCACTTTATGGAAGGGAGTGCCTGGAGTTGGAAAAGAACAAGCATTAAAACTTTTGCAGATTTTGAAAGGACAAAGTTTGCTTCAGAGGTAACTAAACAGTGCTTTTTATTCCATATCAGACATTTATTCTTATTGGACTTAGTAGTGAGTACTACTACAGAAAGAATTGTTTATGAACTACTTATTTTCAGTAATTAATTTTTACTTATCTTGAGGTCTTTTATTGCTTCACTACACACAGTACAACAGCAAGTGAATCAACTTATAACCATGTACATTTTTTCCATAGGCTGTTTTAGATCATTAGTATCAAGTAAAGATGAACATAACCCTAAAATAATGTATTTGATGCTTTGATACTATATTTAATTTCTATAAGTGAAATACTATATAGCATGCTGAAAATTCAAGGTGACAAAAGAGAAGAAATGACTGAAAAAATCCTTCAAGTCACTGCACTCTTTTTTTACAGTGCTTCTCTTTTAGCTGTAAAGCTGTTGGTAGAACTAAGTCTTCAGCCAGATCCGTATGGACATCTGTGGTTAGTGTGCCAAAACAGGAAAGAAATGGTATAATTTGGCCTGGGAATGAATAAAGGAACCCTCTCAATTGTCTTTACAATAAAATAAAGAAGGAAACACAAGTAAATAGTACATAACTAATTCTAAGTTACTCTCCTTGAAATCATGTTGGCAAGTATGTACTATTTGGAAACATTTAATCATGGTCTTTTATAATTATCCATTCTACTAATTTTAATAATTTGTATTATTTTACCTATTTTTTTAATCTTTGAAGCCTGTTATTTATCCAGAAACTATTAATACAGATTTTTAGTATACTTAGTTTTCCTTAACAGTATATGAATCGGCCAGGCGGTGGTGGCCGGTGGCAGTGGCGGTGGCAGTGGAGGTGGCAGTGGCAGTGGCAGTGGCTGGCGGTGGCAGGGACGGCCTAGTCTACTTGAGTGACCAGAACAGCCGGGGCTATACAGAGAAACCCTGTCTCGGAAAAACCAAAAAATAAAAAAACAACAACAAAGTATATGAATCAAAATTTCCAACAGCTAATTAATTACCTCAGCGCCGCACATTACCCTTTGAACTCAGTGTTTTCTCAGGAGCATCTAGCTGTCGTTGATAGTATTATGGTAACCTGAAACTTCAGCCAAAACCAAAAATTTTGTTTCTCAAAATCTTAGCAGTTGCATACATACTATATGTACTTCTTTTTGTTTGTTTGTATGTTTGATTGGTTGGTTGATTGGTTGGTAGGTTGGTTGGTTGATTGGTTGTTGGTAGGTTGGTTGGCTGGCTGGCTGGTTCACTTTATGGGGGTGGGGGTTGTTTTTGTTTCTCTTGAGACAGAGTTTCTCTGTATAACAGCCCTGGCTGTCCTAGAAATCTCTTTGTAGATCAGGCTGGCCTTGAACTCTCAGAGATCTGCCAGCCTCTGCCTCCAAAGTGCTGGGATCAAAGGCATGTGCTACCACACCCAGTTGCATATATCTTTCTTAGTTTTTTGGATTTTTGGGGGTTTTTTTTGAGACAGGGTTTCTCTGTATAGCCCTGGCTATCCTGGAGCTCACTCTGTAGACCAGGCTGGCCTGGAACTCAGAAATCCGCCGGCCTCTGCCTCCCAGAGTGCTGGGATTACAGGCGTGCGCCACCACCGCTGGGCAGCATATATCTTTCTTAAAACCTGGCATTATACAACTTGCTATGTGTATACAACAGATTATTAATGTGTTAAACTATCCACATTTTAAAAGTTTTATCTAAAAATTTAGTGTTTTATTTGAACATACAAATTACTCTTTGCTATTATTTCGATTTAAAAAAAGATTATGCATATGATTCTGCTTGTTTTATACTCTGGCACATAGAAACAATATGAAAAAAGGCATATGCAAATTATTCTCCCCCCAATACATCATTGCCTGACAAACTCATCAGAAAATGGAAAAAAATAAAAACTACCAGGATAAGTGTGATAAGATGTAATATGAACAGACACAAGGGCATGCACACTCTATCTCCTTTATGATACTTCTCTACCTGGGACCACATGTAAAGCTTGTAAAAATAAAAAGTAAGCATTTTCCCAGACCAAGCAAGTGGATTTATAATTATGAAAGAAAAAGTAATTTGGCAGGTTAAAGAGATTACAATAAACTGACATTTGAGAATGTATTTTAATTAACTCAATTTTTTTCTCTTTTTTTTCCTAATAAAGGTTTAACCAGTGGATTGAAGAACCTTGCTACTCTGTTCCACAACCAGCAGCAAAAAAAGTGAATCACTGCTCTGTGTGTTCCCACCCAGGTAAGCAGGCATAGCAGAGTCTCCAGCATGCTGGAGTCTGAATCCATTTGCACAGTCCTGCTCTCAACGTACGTTCTTAGACCTTTATTAAGAGTCAGAAGCTGAGTTACACAGATATTGTGAACATTTAATTAATGTTAGATAAGTGAAATAATGTTATAGCAATGATAAACATAGAATAAGTAAAATGTACTGTATTACCAATGATTTAGATTTTGAAATTATCATGTTTTTGATGTATGAATCTATTTTTATGAAAAACACAAATCTTACAGGAAAATGGAGATAAACCATTTATTTTTATATCAATGTTTTATGTTTATAGTCCATTGCACTATAGTACATTTTACTATATAGATAGTGACTTAAAACTAGTTTCTAATATTGGTTCATTCTTGTTGAAAATAGGTTGTATCTTCATCAGAGAGTTTAAAAAGATAACATTGAACATGAGCTGAGTGTGATACACACCTGTAATTCAGTCATTGGGAAGTACAACCTAGGATTGAGTTGAAGGCTTTAGTTACACAGAGAGCTTGAGGTCAGCCTAGGCTACATGAGATCTTGTCTCAAAACAACCACAAAAACCCACAATCTAAAAGGTATCACTGAATATGTTTCAGTGGATTCTTTCAAAGGAATGGAGGGTCCTGCCCATACCTGTGCTGCAGTGATATTCTTCCTTTCCAAGCATTAATCAGCTCTGGGGTAACTGAGTTACACACTGGCAGGGGAGACGAAGTGGGTAATCTTTTAATATGCTCAGTAAAGAAGCCCTTCATGAATTATTATATTAGGGAAATAATATTTCTTACTAATAATTACATTCTACTTTCCTACCTTGTAGCTACTATATAAAACAAAGTTTTCCGTTATTGGATATAAATTAACTAATACTTCAAAAGATGAGTACTTTGTGAGCAGTGTCATGATAGAAAGTTATAATTTGTGCTAGGAACCACTATGGTGTTCATTATTCTTTCAGCCTAAATATACTGAAACCACACTGTACTAGATAATATTAATTTTGAAATTTTAGATAACAGAAAAGGGGACATGTTGAACCCAGTTCTGCAAAGCAATAAAAAATCACACATCTTTGTGTCTCCAAAAAGGTTCGCCCAAGGATCATGAACGTAATGGATGCATATTATGTAAAAGTGATAGATACTGTGAGCCACATGATTATGAATACCTCTGTCCTTGTGAATGGCACCAGACAAACCATAATAGGCAACTAAATGAAATAGAAAACAATATTAAAAAGTAAGTTGTTTTTAGCCACTTAATGTTTTTTGTTATGACCTGTATAAATACCTTTGGTTGATTTACTTCCACAGTTACCTTCACCCATATGTCTAGAACATACTGTGTTCTTCATTCTGCTAAAAATAATATTCATCCGTCTGGACTAATGGTGACACACACCTTTAATCCCCAGCATTTGGGAGGCAGAGAGGCCAGCTTGGTCTACATACCAAGTTCCAGGCCAGTCAGAGGAGGAAGAGGAAAAGAGGGTGGAGGGGGAGGAGGAGGAGGAGGAGGAGGAGGAGAAGGAGAAATAATAATCCATCTAAGAGGCTGGGGAAATAAGTAAAGGTGCTTGCTACCAAGCCTGAGTTTAGTCACCAGAGCACACATGGTAAAGGAGAAAACCTACTCTAGCAAGCTATTCTCTGACCTTTGCACATATGCACACACAAATTCACACAAACACAGTTAAATAAATATTACAAAAACGTAAAAGTAAAACTTTACCTGAGAAGGCATCAATTTGTTTTTCAGAGAAAGGCCTGATAATTGTATATAAGTTACTGTAGGTGGATATTTATTATAAACCAAGGAGATTGGATGAGATTTCAGTCTGTCTCATTATCTGGTTGTATTGATAAAATGTATAATTTATCTCCAGGAAAGCTTGCAGTTGCGAAGGATTTCCATTCCATGAGGTAATAATCCAATTGTATAGTTTGTTTGTTTGTTTGGATTTGGTTTTTTTGAGACAGGGTTTCTCTATATAGCCCTGGCTGTCCTGATGCTCACTCTGTAGACCAGGCTAGCCTCGAACTCAGAAATCCTCCTGCCTCTGCCTCCCAGAGTGCTGGGATTACAGGTGTGTGCCACCACGGCCCGGCCAATTGTGTATTTTTTAAATTGTTATGCAGAGAAATTTTCGTTCAGAACATGACTATTCTGGCAAGAAATGACACCAAAGACCTTCTAGGTCTGTATGATCTGGGAGGATTACAGACATAGCCCTTAATCCCAGGAGACAGAGGCAAGCAGATCTCTGAGTTCAAGGCCAGCCTAGTATAGAGCAAGTTTCAGATAGAGGGAAGCTTAGGTCCAGGTGTTTGGATATACAACTTTAATCCCAGCACTCACAAAACAGAGGCATGCAGATCTCTGAGTGCTAGTCTTCAGTGAATTCAGTTGAGTCAGTGAGTGGAGAGGTAGGCAGTGGAACTGAGTTCATGGAATTCAGAGGCCTTTTTGCCAGGACAGTTATAGAGATATGGGTTGCAGAAAAAGAACAATCTGGAAACAGATGAAGACAGATCAAGCCAGAGAATGAAAAGAAGCCAGATTAGAACATATTGCCAAAGTTAGTATGAGGCCAAGCAGAGCAATTCAGGAGAGGCAGAGAGAGAAGCCAAATTAGTCCAGTTAGAGAGGAGATAGAGCCAGAGCAACTGAATTGAGCCAGCTAACAAGAATTCAGAAAGAACTAGAAAGGGTGAGTTTATTCAGCAGTAAGTCTCAGAGGCTGAAAACATTCTAGGTGTAGGCCTAGATTAGATTGTACATAGGCTAGAAGCTTCCAAGACTAGGCCTAGGTTATCAAAGGGAGTCAGAAAGCCTTCGGAGACAACAATTACTTAAGGAGAATTAAAGTTGCTTTTAAGTCCTGATTCCTGTCCTTTTGTCTTTCTGTTTTTTCACTTAGGTCATCCAAGAATTCCTTTTGAATAAGAATAAAATGTTAAAACCGATCAGGTACCAAAGACCTGATTTATTATTATTTCAGGTATCTGAAAATAAATTCTTACTTAATAATACAAAATTAGATAAGAGGAAGATCAGAAGAATATTACCTTCCATGTGTGAGAGGAGACTTAAAAACAAAATCAGATAAGTGTTGACTGCCTCAAGAACTAAAACACTATTCAGTATTCAGTATTCATCTCTAACCTTTACCCCTTGACTGTAATATCCATACTTTCCAGACCATAAGACCAACACAGACTGCTTCTCAGAAAGATGTCTCAGTTACCGTGTGCAGACAAATTGAATCCAGGAATATGTCCAGGAAAGAAGTTCAGGACCAGGGGTGCTAAGATCAAATATACTGAATATGAAATATCCTTAAAATAGAAATACTATTACCACCATGAGTGTTAAATGAGATTATTTTAACCTGTGATGTAATTAGGGGAAAAGATGGCTCAGTGAATCTACTTGCACTTTACCTTGCTGACAATCATTATTTTTAATAATAACTGTCTTCCCACTTACTCTACATAATCTATCAACAGGGTTACATTCTCTCCATTTACTGATTGAAAAATGGCCGAGGAGGGTCAAGGAGCTTAGACTACCCCCACCCCCACCCTCTCTGACATAAACTGGTATTCTGAGTAGAGAACCCTCTCAACCAGGTCCTCATCTGACACTTCTCCTTGGGGAGCTCGTTGTTTTCTGGAAATATTCTCACTAATATTACTTTAGCATTACTCTTAAAGCAAAAAAAAAAAAAAAAAAAAATTGTCTTAAGAGTATTTCTTGTTTTAAAAGTAGTATTTATTTTTAATATTTATTTTTACTGTATTTCAAGAGATTTACTGTTCAAAAAATGGAGTGGCCCAGTCACTATGCATGTGAAAAATTGTTGGTGCTTTTGACCCGCTATGACATGATAGAAAGAAAACTTGGCAGAAAGACCTCCAGTCAACTACAGCCAATTAGGTAACGTATGGTTGGGGCTGGAGACACGGCTCAGCAGTTAGGAATAACTATTGCTCTGGCGGGACCTGGGTTCACGTCCCAGCTCCCACATGGTAGTGCACAGCATCTGTGACTCCAGTTCCAGGGGCTCTGATACCCTCTTCTGGCTTTTGTAGGCACCACGCATCCTTGTGATACACAGACATATATGAGGGCATAACACACATATGTTTAAAATAAAGAAATCTAAAAAATATTTTTTTTATTTTTTAAATAAAAATTTATGTTTGAATTTTAAAATGAATTTTAAAACTATTGATAAAAAAGAATTTTGTGATGAAAACTGTTTCCACTTGAATATTTGATAATCAGAAGTGTTGCTCCCTGTGGATATGGTATCTACTTTCCAGAAATAGAGGAAAGCCCAGAAATTAAAAGCATAATCAGGCCTCACACTCAAGACAACATAGTAAATTCAGCTGTTGATATACTTCCAACTTCAAATGCATGCTACTTAAAAAGTTTAAAAATTAAGAGAAAATATAGAAAGAACCAAGTTTGACAGAACTATTTCAATGAATCCGAAGTAGAAAAGGGTGGAGTAACACTGTAAAGTGAAAATGACTGGTAATGTTGAAATGACTAAGCATTGTTCGTAGGAAAGGCTTTTTCATATGCTTGACAACTAAGATCTGACCACAGGAAGCTTTCATTATGGCACTATTAACTGTGTAATGGTGGCACACACCTTTAATCCTAGCACTCAGGAGGCAGAGACAGGCACATCTCTGAGTTTGAGGCCAGCCTGATCTACATAGTGAGTTCAGGACAGCCAGAGCTACACAGTGAGACTATGTCTCAAAAACAAAAACAAACAAAAAACCACTATTAAATATAGCGCACTCGTTACATCTCAGGACTGGAGGCCAGGGCAGGCACATCTCTGTGAGTCAAGGCCAGCCAGGTCTGCATGGTGAAACCCTGTCTCAACACAAGCAATCACACACACCCACAAATTAAAAAGTACACATCAAAAGCAAAGTGAAGAAGCCAGGAGGAAGATGTGGACTGAAACACTGGTCAACTTTTTAATGCACTGAGTGAAATTACGGATGTGCACAGTTTTATTCACAAAGTGATTAATAAATGATAAAGCTCTTTATTTTGGATTGTATTTCAAGTGTTAGTCTTAACTCTTTAATACATGTTTTGAGTATTATGATTGTTGTGTATGGATATGTTACTACTAGAAATATAATGACATTCAAACAATTGCAGTTAAAATAGGAAATATAACTATCAAACCAAGAGTATATAGAAAAGAGGAAGTCAGTAGCAAAGAAAAACACTGCTAACAGAAAAAAAGCCATATGAATGAGACCAGCTGTCACTAGTCACAATACATGTAAGTGGATTAAATTTGTCTATAAAAATGCAGATTGCATCGGATAAGTAGAGATTAAAATTTTCATAAAAAATATAAAATACGTATATGAAGTTTAAAAACAAAGATTAAGATTTAGTAGGCAAATATCAAAGTAGTGTAAAAGTAGACTTTAGAAAAGAAATCATTGAAAAAGCAATACTCCATAATAGTGAAAATATATTGAGGGGCCTGGAGAGTTAGTTCAGAGGTCACTTGTAGCTCTAGCTGAGGATTTGCGCTTAGTTCCCAGAACCTACATAGTGGTTCATATCCACCTGTCAATCCAGTTCTAGACATCTGAGTCCTTCTGACTGCCTTGGGCACTATATTATATATATAGTCTATATAAATAATATATTATATATTATATATATATGCTCTATATTATTTATAGAGTAATGAAATTACTCTATTAATTCCAAAGAATATATAGACAGTAATTCCTTTTATTTTTACCTCAAATATTGATGGAAATTCAAGTGGATAAACTAAAATTTTACAAATAATTTGTATATGTGGACCGTGGTATTTGAATTTGTTTTTCAGAATTGTTAAACCCAGAATCAGAAATGGAGTCCATTGTCTTGAAATAGAATGGGAAAAGCCTGGTATGTATTTGTTATACACAGAATGTTTAGTTTACAGCATTTGATTCAAATCTAAAGTAGCTAACGAATATATAAAATACATATGTGCTTATGAAAAAGTCACATGCACTATAAATTATATTTCTTATTTTACTTGTTTTATTTTAAATAGATATTGACTTACAAATGTGATAAAAGTTAAGCATTTTTTCTTTTAATGTCTGACTTTTTTTAATGTTTGGAAATAATGCCAAAGGAGTTGTGATTCATATTTCCTAAGAAATTACTTCCACAAATATCTTGTCTTTGAGGTCTTATATCTAACTATTTCTAAAGCAATTGGGGTGAGTGACTAGTAGCTAAAACTTTCTCCTTTTCCTTTATTATAGCTAGTTGCCATAGGAATTTGTACTTTTTTTAAAAAATATATTATAGTTCATTTGTATTATTTTTTTTTACATTTTTTATTCGATATATTTTTATTTACATTTCAAATGATTTCCCCTTTTCTAGCCCCCATTCCCCGAAAGTCCCGCAAGCCCCCTTCTCTCCCCCTGTCCTCCCACCAACATAAAGCTCATCTAAGCTCTGTATGAGCATCAGGATGAATTTGTTTGTTTGTTTGTTTGTTTATGGGGTGACCCACACAAGGGCACGCTATGGAGTGCATATGGAAGTCAGAAGACAATTTACAGGATTCAGCTCTTTTCCTTCTGTCTCATTTTAATAAATATCAAAACACATTACAGGCTGGGTAGTGGTGGTGCATGCCTTTGATCCCAGCACTTGGGAGCCAGAGGAAGCCAGATTTCTGAGTTCAAGGCCAGTCTGGTCTACAGAGTGAGTTCCAGTACAGCCAGAGCTACACAGAGAAACCCTGTCTTAGAAAAATGAAAAATAAAAACAAAAAACACATTACAGGCTCAAAAGTCTACAATCTTTACCAATTCAAACACTTTAAAAGTTCAATCTCAAAAAAAAAAAAAAGTTCAATCTCTTGAAAAAACAAAGGTTTAAAAAAAACTCTAACTTTTAAATTCCCAAGTCTCTGGAAAACTCTCAAAACTAAATAAATTAAATAGTTTCTTACTCTGTCAGGGAAGAACCAGAGCATAGTCTTAGTCAGATCAGAGTCAAACCAAAGTTGAGCAGTGCAGAACTCAGGGTCAGGTTTAGGACTCCAGAGTGCTGTTATGACATGTGTGTGTCACATAGACCTCCTCTGCTTCAGAGCTGCTGCTCTCCTTGGCAGGATTCTCTTGGTATGTTGCTTCCCTGCTGCCACTGGGCTGCACTTTCACCAGTAGCCTCTCCTGACCCTCAACCTCTGCATGACTCCTTCCGTCCTGGGGCCTGAACTGCTGCAGATGCTTCACCTTCGCTGCTGGCCTCTCCTGACTCCTCACAGTGCCAAATCTCCACTGTTCTTCACAATTCCTTCCTGCCTTCAAAAAGAGTACCACCTGGGTGATGCTGCCAAGACCAAGTTTGGCTGCCTGCAAAAGGTACAGCCATGGCCACCTCTGGAACTCAGCCTGTGTGTGTTGACACTGAGGAAGCACTTCCCAGAAGATGGCACTCAATGGTTCACTCTTGTTTTGTTTTATTTTGTTTTTTCAAGACAGGGTTTCTTTGAGTAGCCTTGGCTGTCCTGTACTTGCTCTGTAGACCAGGCTGGCCACCTGCCTATGTATCCCTACTGCTGGGATTAAAGATGTGTGTCACCACCTCTCTGATGATTCACTCTTCTTAATCACCACTAATTTATCATCCCCAGCTAATAAGTATTATTTATTGCAGTAAAGCAAATGTTTCACTTCTATGGTACTGGTCTCTTGTTAATCATAGCTGTTTCTTGGGCCCAGCTGATGGGAACCACAAAATCTTAATTCAGAATAGCAGTGGCTCCCATACAGTTTTTAAGGAACTCTCAAATTTCCCTCTGAAACTTCAGAAGCCAGGCCTTTATTCTCTTCATTGATCTCAACATTCTTACCTTCCAAGCTACTAGAGAACAGCTTGTAGAGTCTAGCCCAGAGTTCTGAAGTCCCTCCACACTCCTACCCAAAACAGTATGGTCAGATCTGTCACAGCAATACTTCATATCCACTCTTTAGGCCTTTTTTTTTTCTTTTGAGTAACAAAGCCTTTATTCACTGTTGGTAGGCATGTAAATTGGTACAGCCAATGGTGTAAATCAATGTAGAACTTTCTAAAAAAAAAAAATAGTAAAACTAAATAAACAGAATTATTGTAGGACCCAGCTATGCCACTCCTAGGCAGATTCTTAAAGGACTGTCCTTCCATAAAGGACACTTGCACTTACATATTTATTGATGTTGTATTCACATTAGATAGGAAACAGACTAGCTGTATATCAATAAATGATGAATCATGAAAAAGTAATAGATAAACACATTTTATTCAGCCTCAAAGAAAAATGAAGTTGTAAAATGTACAGGAAACTGGATAGAACTGAATAAGTTTGAATGAGGCAACCCATGTTCAGAAAAACAAACAGCCTACGTTCTCTCATATACAGATCCTCACTTTAAGCTTTTCTAAAGTATGTGTTTTATTGTAAATGTCTATATAGACATTCTCATTTCAGCTGTTTGTGGATCCTCTAATGCTGGAGTATCGTCAAGAAATTGAAAAACAGGGCTGAGAAGGTGGAGATATGGCTTGCCTGGTATACAAGAAGCCCTTTGTTCTGGAAAATTGTTTATTCCATTCCTTATCTGTAATTTAAACACCTTTTCCAAAGAAAGTTTTCTATTCTCTCTACTGATCCTGCCATTTCTGAGACAAGAGAATTTAAAGTTTCAATGTGACAAGAAATCTCCCTTTCAGCTCTTAAAGGAAAAGAAAGTAAAGTTAGTTTAACACCAACAAAATACATGAGGATAGGAGGAAGAAAAGAGCCAGCACCCAGCAAGGGCACTGAGCTGATACTAGTCAGTGAGCAGGACACACTCTGCATGCATGTAACTATCAGGAATAGATAATGGAGAAACGACAGCGTCTTGGAGCAAGGTTTGCGGTGAATTATCTATTTGTGTTTGGATATAGTTTTGTGGTTACTACTTGAAACACTGAGGTTTTAACTCTCTGTCTCCTTTGTTGTATTTTTAACCTTCTAGAACATTATGTGGTAGAAGATACAGAACCTGGAGAACTGACTCTCCTTACAATCGAAGAAGCATCACTGTTTGAAGCAGCCTATCCTGATGTTGTGGCTACCTACCAGAAACAACTGTCAGAGACAAAAGGAAAGAAACAGAAAAGTAAGGGTTGTGTTGAGTGTGTCATGCATGCGTGCTACAGGATCACCTGAACTGATCTTGTCTAGATTTTGTCGAAAGTTTATAAATCAAGAGTGAAAACAGTGCTCTTGCTTCTGAGTCCTTATGTACTTCATCTTCTGAAGCTGCAGTACTGGGACCACACATCAGGGCCGACCAGCCGGGTCTTCTGTTCCTGCATCTCATACCAAGCCACAGGCATTTCCTTCTAAAACAGAAATGCTGGGAGTCCCCCACTACGTTCTGTGTGTACTAACTTAGGAAGCTAAGTACAGGATCGTGAGTGTGCTGTAATGCTTGTGCTCACTGGACTTAGAGCAGCTACGGCAGATATAGTTTGAGTTTTAAGTGCATTTTCTTTATTCCTCACAATTTAGTAAAGAAAGAAACTCAATAATGACATTTTGTTTCCAGAAGAAAATACTTTACAGTTCTTACAGGAATATACTGGGTAGTGGGTAGAGGTGGCAAAAAAAAAATCTTACATAGATTAGTGCTTTAATTTTTTGGTTTAGGGTACTATTTCTTTTTGCTTGAGTTTGTTTGTTTTTATTTATTTATTTATTTATTTATTTTTTTGCCCAAGTGAAGAAAAAGAAAGACGTGTTTATATTGTTCTTTCTTTTCAGGTATGAAAAATAAGTCTAAAGGAAGCCATTCACCAGAAGCAGATGATGTCATCATCTCTCAGTCACATTTGACTTTAAAACCCACATCCAAAGCCTTCCCCAAGCAGAATCCCAAAATTCATTTGGAAATTTCTCCAGATTGTATTTTAGCACAGGAATCTTCTTCTCCCTCATTGAGTAGTTGTGTTTCCACTGAAAATGTTCCCTGTTCGAATTCCAAAGAACGGTTAATGCCTTCTCCAAGAATTTTGGCTGTAAAGCAAACTAAAGATGTCAGTAATTTTCTAGTTTCAGAATGTAGTCAGCCCAGCTCTTCATCCCATGATATTTCTGTGATTACTGATCTACAGTTAAGTACCATCGACTGGGCAGGTACTTCTTTTAGTAATTCTCCAGCAGTTCAAAGAAACACTTTCTCTCAAGATTTACAGTCAGAATCTGAATCATCAGCCATCCTTCCTGGCTTTGAACAGTTGTCATATGAATCAGAACAATGTGCCTCAAACAGTGAAGTGTCCGGTAGAGATCTTCAGAAGAGTAGTCCTGAGGAACATCTCCTTTCTGGGATCACGGCTTTACAGCTTCACGATTTGCCTTTAAAGGAAAGAATACATATGTAATCTTCATGCCCTCAGTATAATGTAGAAGCAGATACTGACCTGGAAAGTTTCCCCCTAAAAATGAAAGGCTCTTGTATTCCTTACAGTAACTCTGGCAGTTCATCTCATTTTTCGAAGGATCTTAGAGGGGTATATCTTCACCAAGAGTCCAGAAACTCTAAAGTTCTAGACAGCCAACTCCAAGAAAAATGCAGGGCAAATATTTCCTTACCTTATTCTTTCAATGATGAGGCAGTAAAGACTTCCAGTCTTCAAATTGGGCTGCCAACTGCTGCTATACCTCACAATCCAAAAGGAGCTGTGAAAACTACTAAGAACCTTGTCAAGAAGAATAGTGTTTGCCTCGAGAGAGATTCCTCAGATGAAGACAGTGCTCCAGTGTCCTGGAAAGCTACTGCTGCAAAAATGAAACACATTTCTCACAAGCATATCCTAGGCCATGTCAGAGACAGTACTCACAACAAACTCAGAAATCCTAAAGTAGAATCGAAAGAAAACAGACTATGTACTGAGTCTTCTAAAATAGCTGAAGATGAAGAAAACAAGTTCTCAGATCCAGCAAGAAGTTTTCAGAGTTTTCTACAATGTCATAACAAAGACAAGGATTCTACTGCCTGCTGGGAAAGTCCTCTCCCTTTACAACAGAGGTTAAAACTCAAGTTCCAGAGCACTCAAAATGGATTTTATAATGCTTAAGTTTAATGTGGTTGAATGCTGGTAGCATTAGTAGAAGCCAAACGAACTCATGTTTGGTAGAAAATGTACATGATTATCTGCCATTTAAATCAAAATTATAATTTTAAAATGTTAACAGCCAGGTGTGGCTCAGGCCTATAATCACAGCATGTATGAGGTCGGTGGAGTCCAGAGGGTCATCCACCAGGAGTTCAGAGTCATCCTCTGATCTATAGGGAGTGTCGGGCCAATCTCATTATCTAAGAAAAAAAAATTAGAAAACTTTAACTACAAAAGATGAGCATCTGGTGACAGCTTCAAATAATGTCTTTTTTAGAACATTTTATTATTCTTGAAATGTCTTTATTATTATCTAGCTTTAACCTATCAGTGTATTCTCTGACAGTAAATGCTTTATCATTTTTAGTTCTTATGTTAGCATCTAAAGCATTTGTTTACAGTCTAGCTATCCCCAAGATGGTAACACTTTGTAATCGTGTTGCATTGTTTTTTTACGGGCCTTTCCTTTTTTTTTTTATAACAAAATATGCATCTTTAAAAATTCAGTACTCCAAAACACTTTTTTTTTTAACAATGGTTTCCATTTGAGAAGAGATTAGAAATAAGTTGCAATTACACGCACAAATTCAGCACTGAGAATGGTAAGTTATAGAACCTCCATGATGTTTTTCAGGTGTTTCTGTGTGGCTAACCAACTAGAGAACGGTCCAAGAATGTACACAACCTACAGAGTCCCTAAGAAAGTGGGTATCATCTGGGCTCCGCTTTCCCTCTGTGAAAGGCACGGCTTCTGTAGTCTGCAGGTGCAATTAGCTATCAAACCATTTGCTTCTCTTCATAAGGGGAGCTCCTTGAGAAGGGCTCAGCAATTTATGGGCCTTTCCTAATAGCTGTATTTCCCCTTCATGTTAAAGAACCGTTAGCGTGTTCTTCTACTTTTAGTAATGTAATGCTTGAGAAGTGAAAATGGAAGAGAATGATGTGTAGTGAAACATGGTTGTGAGGTCTGGATAAGGAAAATCACTCCTTACATACATTCAGAAGTTCACGGGCACTTTGAGCAGGAAATGTTTGTAGAATCAGATGTAAAGCCAAAAGGGAATGGGAAGCTTCCTCAGGGTCACACAGTAATAATAGCCATGGTGTGGATCCCATCCTTCTGGTTTGGTTCTTGTGCTTTTATTTTTCTGTTTTATTTGTAATCTATAGAACTGTTCCCTTTTGCTTTAAATTTTAGTTTGTATGTAATGTTGACTTTTAATTCCTACAAGTCTTACATAAATTGTAAAAATCCTGAAGGGGTCTAGAGTTTAAAAGAGATAGTACAACTGTTTGTAAATGACTGGAGCACGAAATTAGAAGATCCTTAGGAATCCATCAAAAATTTATTAAAAGCTGGTGGCGCTCGCCTGTAATCCCAGCACTCTGGGAGGCAGAGGCAGGCAGATTTCTGAGTTCAAGGACAGCCTGGTCTACAGAGTGAGTTCTAGGACAGCCAGAGTTATACAGAGAAACCCTGTCTCAAAAAAAAAAAAAAAAAAAAAGTATTAAAAGCAAGCCAGGCATGGTCACACATGCTTTTAATCTCAGCATTTGGAAGCAAGTGGATCTCTGAATTCAAGACTGGCCTGGTAGGCACAGCTAATTCCAGGACAGCCACTGCTACACAGAATTCCCCTCTTGAAAAGCATTCTTTTAGATGCAAAACATTCTTTTAGCTCCTGGTGGTGGCCCTGGCCTGTAATCCCAGCACTCTGGGAGGCAGAGGCAGGCAGATTTCTGAGTTCGAGGCCAGCCTGTTCTACTGAGTGAGTTCCAGGACAGCCAGAGCTACACAGACCCTGTCTCAGGGGGAAAAAAAGGAGGAGGAGGAGGAAGAGGAAGAAGAAGAAAGAAGAAGAAGAAAAACATTCTTTTAAACCAAAACTAAAACTATTAAAAGTGAAGAGTAAGTTAGCAAGGTTGTACAATTCAAAATTAGTTTACTAACTACATAGTTGTAGTTCTGTATATTCAGTGTATGACAATGAAATTTCACCAAGTGAATTAAAGTTACTCTGTTTACAACATCAAGAAAATGAACACAATGAACATGGCAAAACTTAGTAACCAGTGAAAAACAATGGATGAAATTAAAGTATAAATAAGAAGAGTCATCCCAGATTCATGGATCAGAAGACTACCTTGTTAGTGCTGTTAACTGGTGCATTTAACTACCAGCACTTGGGAGGCAGAGGCAGGCAAACCGCTTGAGCTTGAGACTAGCCTGGACTACAGAGCAAGTTCCAAAACAACCAAGGCTACACAGAAAAACCCTATCTAGAAAGCTAACCAAGAAAAAAGTAAACATCTGTCTCCTATGTACAGATAGGACCATGTAATCCAAGAAGATACATAATATTTGTAGGTGCTCTAGGTTTTTATGAAATAAAGGCAACAAAATGGTTAGGAATGGGTTGTCTGGTTTCCTTATAAATCTGTGGACTCTAGTCTCTGCTCTGATACCAGCTTTCACTCCCTCTTCAATTTCCCTTTCATGGTCCTGACTGTTCTCAAATTCTTGTATGTTCTAGTTCCTTGTTAATAGGTTCATGACACTTGTGCATAGACTTCTCTTATGAGTTATTGTTTATATTTGCATTCACCATTTCATTGTGCTCTTTCAAATATTCTACTAAAAATCTGCATCTAGTTACTTGAGCCCTGAAAAGTTGGTTTCTCCCATTTTCCTCCACACTGAACCCTGCTCAGGGTTGTCTGCTTTGTAAGGTCAGGCTCAAGTCCTTAGGTTTTCTTCCACAGTTCACACTGAGGGAGACTTCCTTACATTGGGTAGCAATGATAAATAGTTGTTTTGTCAGCCAGTTTCAAGGGCTTTTCTGCTATAGATTTCCCCAGATATTTCCTCACTTTTCTGAGACTCATTGAAATATATATGTCGCATCTATTAAGTGACAGATATTGCTATGCCCTAGAGATTTAGTGATGAATGAATCCTGCAAGCCTGTTTTAATTTCTGTAAATTAACTGACACTGCTGGCACGTTGGGGCATTTAATAGATAGATGCCAGGCACCATCATTTGGAAGAACATTTCAGTTTTAATTCAAAGCTAAATAGAGCCCAAACTCTGCCTTTGAGTAAAAAATGTGGGCACCATAATCCTGCACAAGTTGGTGTGAGGTGGGCATACCTAAAAAAAAAGGAAGCTCACCAGGTTAGCACCATAAAAGGGATCCCAAAGAATGCAAGGCTTGAGCTATGGTTTTAATTCTGGAAAGTGTATAACGTATTTGCAGAACTACAATTGGTAACTAATGCTTATCCAGCCACCCAACATAGTTATTAAGCACAGACATCCTGCAAAGTTCCCACACTTTGTGTGGCAATTGGTGATGTGGTTGTGAGTTTAAAAGGAATTTCTTTAGGCCATTTGGTTATAGCAATGCTAAAGCTGGACTGGAGAGATTAGTCAGTGGTTAGGGGCACTGGCTGCTGCTCCAGATGATTTGGGTTCAACTCCCAGCACCCACATAGCAGCTCATAACCATCTATAACCTGGCTCCAAAAGACTCAATGCCCTCTTGTGGCCTCCAGAGGTACCAGGCATGCACGTGGTATATAGATGCATGCATGGTGCCTATAAACATATTTTTTTATTTAAAAAATAAACACACTAGCCGGGCAGATGTGGCACATGCCTGTAATCCCAGCACTCTGGGAGGCGGAGGCAGGCAGATTTCTGAGTTCGAGGCCAGCCTGGTCTACAGAGTGAGTTCCAGGACAGCCATGGCTGTACAGAGAAACCCTGTCTCGAGAAAACCAAATCCAAAAATATTAAATAAACACACTAAAGGTAGAATTTAGGTTTCCTACTTAATGAAGGAGGTTCCCTGTATTTATTTTTAAAGATTTATTTTCTTTATGTGAGTAGTACACTATCACTGTTCTCAGACATAACAGAAGAGGGCATCAGATCCCATTATAGATGGTTGTGAGCCACTATGTGGTTGCTGGGAATTGAACTCAGGACCTCTGGAAGAGCAGTCAGTGCTCTTAACCTCTGAACCATCTCTCCAGCCCTGATTCCCTGCATTTATAAATGTTTGAACACTCAGTTCTTGTCTCAGACCTGGACATCTTTCCTGACTTTTTAGTATTGTCTGTTTCTCAGACTAGAATGCAGGCAAAAGGAAGACTTTTTAAGGTTTGTGTGTGCGAGTACTAGGAAACTGCTTGTTACAATAACTGTTGTGTGCATGGCCTCTCCCTAGCCCACTGGAACCTATATACAGCAGTATACTTTCTCTGCAGAATGTAGCCCAGCGTAACCCAGATGGCCATGGCAGTCGCCTAGTTTCAGCAAGAGGCATTCTCTGTCGGAAAGCCCAGTGTTAGCCACTCAAGCACACTTGCGTCTCACTGAGCGGAGATCAATTTTGCTCAGGAAATGCATGCCTTCCCTTGTCTTTTGAGAATCTGTACAGATGGAATTACTTATCATCCAAGTGGCTTTTGTTCTTTGTATTGCCAAGATTATTTCGCATACCTCCTTGAAATACAATATTTTCGTCTAAAAATTTTTCCATTTTCTCTCTGGTGCTCGAATTAAATTTGATTTTTTGACTCCTCAGAACCTTGCTCAGAAGTTAATACTTTACCCCCCTCTCTACCAACTAGCTAACTCATGGAAAACTCAGTGTAATAATATATCTTAATAACATTTCCCTAGGGCCTTACTATTCCTTATATGTTTTTGAAATGTTACCTGCCAGTGTTTTGGGGGTCGTTTGCATTTTTCCTACACTATGCCAAGCATCTAGTATTTCTGAATCCTCAGCATCCACACAGGGATTAGCAAAGAAAGCCTTCAGCGAGCAGATGCTGGGCTACTGACTGCTGGGGAATTCAGAGTCTTAGGTTTTCAATTTGTCTGGAGAAAGACCCAAAGCCATTTGAATGGCTCCCTCCCTTGGCTTGGTCACTAGTCTCCTTCAAGGTCTCAGGGTGAGAGGCTCTCTGGGGACTAAGTCAGCTTCTGCTCCTATTGCTCTGTAGCACACAGGGAGGGGATAAATCATCCCTAGAGCCGCTCCTTTCATCTGTAGATTAACATAGCAGTGTTTATCACCTCCTTAGCCAGGAAAACCTTCTAACTCTCACCTAACAGCTTGCATTAGGGTCATTCAAAGGACTTGCCACATTGCCTTACAGGGACATGCTATAGAGTCAGTACATAATGTATGACACAATACTAGTCCAAAAATGTGATTTTTTTTTCAATCAATAGATGGTTGTTTTGTTTTTTTCTCCAGGAAGGATAAAATTTTCCTGGTTTGGCAGTGGAGAATCATTAGCAGTTGGGTGGCCCTTATGTATTCATTACTTTATCAATATTTGGAAGCCTTTATAAGCACCAAAACAGAACCTTTGGAGTTACATGATTAGGAGTACAATCGTCTTTCGCATGATTATGTGTCAAGGCTTGTTATGGCTTGACTTCCCCTAACCCCAGTGCAGGCCCCCAAATGGCAATATTTATCTTCCAATATCTAGTGAAAGACATTCTGTTTTTCATATGACACTCAGTAGATTTCTACCTTTCATACCAGGAAAAGGTCAGGAAGGGATATCCTAAATAGTTCGAATCCAAATGTAAAAATAAGTGGTTTACAAAACACTAGTGTAAGCACCACAATCCTTCACATTTTCTGTTAAAATAAAAGCTATGACCAACCGTCTGATGTCAGGCAGCTGAATTTTACAGGGCTGTTGAAACACAGACATCTCTAGACTAAGCCTCAATAGGGCCCCACTACTTCACAGCTGTGATGGTTCCAGAAGTGTCAAAAGACTTGGCACAGGCAAGTCTGCATCCTGTGAAACAGACCAAAGGACATTTTCTACGCCCATGTGGCAGTGGACTGAATAATTAGTCACCCTCATTGCTATAGATGAGCATCCCTAGACAAGTCTCTGGAGGTTTCACCTTCTCTTCCTGTATCTGCTAACAGATCTCCTGACGCTCAGTTGCATGTTAAGGACAAACACACTGTTTTTCACTACTCATATTCACACAGTAGGAGAAACTTTAACATGTGCCTCATTATAATGTGTGTAGCATTTTTGAGATGATGGTCATCTCTACATAGGAGAGGAGACAAGAATTTAGGCAAAATGAGGTGGTTCGGGGTTTGGAAGGTGTTATACAAACGTGAATAAAAAGAAGGCATGCATCCACATTTTGCTATGTACCACACATTCTTTGAGTTCCTTGTGTATGCCCTGAAACAGCTCTGAAGGACAGACACTTACTCATATTAAAGATCTGACAAACCCCATGGCCAGGATTTGAATCCAGAGCAACTAACTCCAAGTCCAAAATTCACTTCTTCTTCTCTCTCCACTTGTGGTTCCTTGGCCAGGAACTTAGATTCTACATAGTCCACATGGGTAGACAAATGGCACTGTCAGTAACATCTACCATCTGACTCATAGCAAACTAACAGAGTAGCAGAATCTCAGGAAGTCGGTCTTAATGAACAAGAACTCATCCTAAGTTCATTTGAAGTTGCAAAATTAAACCAAATAATGCAAATAATGACTTCCCTCTCTCTCTCTCTCTCTCTCTCTCTGTGTGTGTGTGTGTGTGTGTGTGTGTGTGTGTGTTCAGGGGTGGGGGAGGTGGTGGTATGTAAAGGGGGGCGGTTAGAATGAGAGTGACATGCCATTCATGAGATCCCAGGCCTCCAGCCTTGCCTCCCTCCTCCACAGTTCTACATCTGTGACACTGGTCACATGCCAGTTTTGAATGAAGCTATGCCTGAAAGTATCTCCGTTTCCATGTTCCTGTCTAATGTATATGTCCTTTCCACAGTACCTGCAATGAGACACGCCCTTTGCTCATGGTGTTTTCTTTTTCCTTTTAACTGATCTTATAAAAACAACTTGGGGAGTAAAAGGATATGCCTGTGTAATATATGAGAGAATAGATAAATGGTTGGAGCACACAGAAAAAAAAAATCTTAAGAAAAAAACAGGATGTGCCTGAGGCCACACAAGCAGGAAGTAAGTCTACTGGTTGTACATCTACTTCTAAAGGGCAAGTGTCTTCTTCTCTTGCAGGAGTTTTAAAAACATCTTTCAAACGTGGTCTTCCTGGTTAGAGGCACAGGAGCACTTTGGTAGCACATACACAAGCTAGATAATCTACCACAAGTAAATCTCACTCTAACATCCTTCTGTGTGAGAGCTGCCATGGCTTTTCCTCATGTAGTATGGATCCCAGACTCTTTTTTGTTCTGGTTTCTGTTCCTGACAAGAGTCTCATGATTCTGTCCCCTCCAGAGTACTGTGATTACAGACATTTGTCACTATCCCCGATTCCTTTGGTGTTGAAGACAGAATGCATGCTAGGCAAGTACTCTATCAATAAAGCTACATCCTCAGCCCTAACTGCGAGCTTCCCTTACAGGGACCTGGAAGGACCTGCAGGGTGCCTTCCCTCTCACTCTGCCGCTTTGCCCCTGCCCTCCTTGGCCAGAAGGACCTGCAGGGTGCCTTTCCCTCTCACTGTCACTTTGCCCCTGACCTCCTTGGCCGGCAGTACAGGTTTGCTCCCTTTGCCTGAAACACTGAATTCACTCACAGTGCAGCTCTTAACTTGGTGTTCTCTCACCCAAGACTTCTCAAAGCCACATTTAACTCCTCACTACTGCTGTAGGGACAGCTTTTCAGCTGCTACATTCATGAATTAAGCAACCTCATGTCTCTGCTCCTTCAGATTTGCCCCTTCTCTGGTTCTTTTCTTTGTAAGTCTTTAGATTTTGTTGTTTGTTCACTTGTCTCCATCGGTGTAGTAACTAAACAATCGAGTACACTTTGAACTGTCTTTTGTTACATTTCTGGTGCTTCAGCAGTACTTAACAGGTCCAATTCATATGTACTGATTGAATGGATGAGTGTATTAACCCTTGAACTCAAATCTATCTGAAGCAAAAGCTTGGATCACTAGTGTACTGCAATCTAAAGGTGGATTGAGTCAACATAGATCTGGTATAGAGTATGCAGGAATAATATCTGATGCCTCTCCTTGAACCATTTATAATATAGTTGTGGTGCCAGACTCATTTGCTCTTAAGAAAAACAAGCATAGAAGCTGAGAGGACAGTAAAATGTTTGAGAACTCTGCCTGTTCTACAGCAACAGCTCTCAACCTGTACATAAGTTATAACCCCTTTGGGGGTTTCATATCAGATGTTGTGCATATCAGATTTTCATTACCATTCATATAGTAGCAAAACTATGGCTATGAAGTAGCCATGAAATAATTATATAATTTGGAGTCACCACTACATGAGGAACTGTATTAAAGGGTTTCAGCATTATGAAGGTTGAGAACTCCTGTTCTAGAGGACTGGGGGTTCAATTCCCAGCACCCACATGACAGTTCACAATCTTTTCTTACTCTAGCCCCCCAGGGCTCTCTGGCTTCTGTGGGCACTACACACAGACATACAGACAAAACACCCATATACGTAAATCAATGAAGAAAACAAGGATAATAAACATAACACATGCTGGTTGGGAAGAATGACATTCGATAACCTCAGAATGCTGCTGAAAGAGGTGGTTTTCCTAGAGATAAGATAGTAACCTTGGGTGGCAGGTATCATTTAGGGAGGAAGAAGGGAGAACTGTTTTAGGGAAACTATTAGGGCAAAGCTTCTCTGAAGCTACATGCATTTGTAGGTTGTGAGACTGATGAGAACTCAAGCCACTGGAGAGAAGATTGTGCTCATCTAAGAGTTCTTCAGAGGGCCACAGCTGTTCTGCTTGAGGGATGCTGCTTTCCGGATTCCAGCAAAGCTTAGTGGAGGGGTGCTTGCTTAAGAGCTAGGTCACCAACTAGTGAGAGTGACATAAAGTTAACATCAAAATATTCATCCATTCATCAATTTATCCATCCACTTACATCCATGCACCCACCATCTATCCATCCATTTACCATTCATCCATCTATCCATCGACCCATCCATCATCCATCCATCTACTATCTATCCCGTCTATGTATGCATTCAGTCACCATCTCTCCGTTCATCCATCCACTCACTATGCATCCATACACTCCACAGCCAGCTAGCACATATACTACCCCAAGAATCACACAGATTGTAAGAGTCATGGTAAGTCCAGGCATAGTGGTACACACCTTTAATCCCAGCACCTGGGAAACAGAGGAGAATCTCCGTGAATTCAAGGCCAGCCTTGTCTACATAGGGAGTCTCAGGACAACCAGTGCTATGCAGAGAAACCCTGTCCCAACCCTCTATCCCCTGCCTCAAGAATCATTAGGATAAGAATTAGATAATCTCTTCTATGTGATAGAATCACAATCTATTTGCAAAGAAATTCATGTGCAATTAACTTCTTAACTGCCCATATTTCTAGGTCAAATTTGAATGAAATATTTATCACATACCCACACTTGCTCACAAAATGATATAGAAAGAATCACAATGTCCCAAATAGGGAAAGAATGTAGTTACCTTCCTTCCTCTCTACCCCACACTGGTCCCCTTTTCTGCAGCTCTTCCCAGAAAGGTGATAATGAAAGATTGGGCCCCAACTGGGACCCAAGCAGAGAATTTGCATTTTAAAGTTTGAGAGATATTTATAGGCCTTTTGATCTCTTCCTCTCTGGTCACCCACCCCAGCCTCCCTGCCTTTTCCCCCTCAACTGCTATCCTGTACCCGACATAAATTTAAGAAATGCTGTTCCAGGTCTAGAAGTTTCTGGGATCTCCATCCAGCTCCAAACACCACAAATGCCATCCATTTATTAAGGTCTCCTCTTGCTTTTTAGCATCTACAATCACCACATATGGTTTCTGGTATAACTTTTTTTTTAAGTGAAGAAAATGAAGCTCACGTTAAATAACTCATCCCAAATCGCTTATAAGTTGGAAGAGGGAAAGAACTATTCCAGGTTTGTGTGCTGCCAAGCCTGCGGTCTTCCCTCTAAACCAGTCTCATCCCAATCGGCAAGACTGGTTATACCAGTTTCCTAAACTAAAGTCCTTCCTGGAAAATGTAATCCCGCATTCCAATTTTCTTGCTCGTGTTATTCTGGAAATAGCCCAATAAATGTCAGCGTCTGATTTACTCAGGGACAAACTTGCAGCTGTCGTTTTTCCTTTGCAGCTCCCCTTGGGCCCTGACTGCTTGTCTTTCACACAAATTCCTGCACCCAACAGCTGCATGTTTTCTTCAGAGGCAGAAATGTTAATCCACAACCTCTAGTATCTGCAGGACAGAGCGTCTGTAAGAAAGCCTGCCAGAAACCAGCTGAGTCTCAGGCCCTTTAAGTTCCTGTACCTGTACCCGGGGTGAACCACGGATGCCATCAAGGAAACAATGACTTTAGGGTCACCTGTGTCATCACACAGATCCAATGTGTTTAATTTGAAAACAAAAGAACAAGGCACGTTAATGAATGCTAGGTGGACTCGGACTCGGGCATTGTCTTGTTTCTCTGTGCAAACCAATGAGGAACAAGTCACTGTTATCTTGTGGCTTAGCTGATCTCTGACTGAGAGAAATAAGTAACTCAAGGTTTAGCAGTGGAGCCAGAACCCAAAACTCATGTGCTTGTGAGAGCAAAGAGCCAACTCAAAGAAGAGATTAATCCCGTCGTTAAAATCCAATCTGTGAATTTGGGAGGGCAAGTCTGTAACCCAAACTCTCCTGCATTCACAAGCACCTAAGTCATATTTTGACCCAAGTGAAAAGACAGGGATAGCTCATTAACCCACAGCCTCTCCTAACACTCTCTGAGATAGTTGGAGAAGTCAGAGCATTCTGTAAATTCCTTAGAAAAAACCACCCCCAAGCCCCACCCTCCCATCGCCTACCCACTCCCAAAGGAGAAGCTTAGGAGAGCTTAGAAGTCAGAAGCCCTAAGAGTCATTGCTGGTTGCAGAGTTCCCGTTGAGCCTGAGAGACCAGGTTCAAAGCTTCAGGCCTGCAATCAACTCCCTCCCACTCCCACCTCCTCACAGGCAGTCCAGAGGATGCTAGCCTCCCTCCCCCCACTAAACTTTCTGGCTAATTTCTTTGGTTGGGCTCAGCGTGGGTTCTGCTGAGCAATCCGGGCATGCTTTCTCCTCTCTCCCTATAGACTCTAGCCACATAGAAAAAAATCTCTGGGAAAGAAAACCAGCACAAAACCAAAAGCTGCTCCACCGTCATATACAGGGCACACTTAAGTGTGGATTGGATGCTCATAAACCTTCTCTTCTTGGTGATGCGCTGTGAGCGTTGATGCTGTGATCCAGCACTCAGACAGTGGGCAGACAATGGTGGGCAGACAATGGTGGGCCAATGGCTTCCAGTCTGACTCATGGTGCCAGCTCTGCTCTAATCCCAGTCACTCTTACAGAACTCAGAGCCTATTTCTGCCGAGATACTTTTCTATTCCTTTTATTTATTTATTCGATATATTTTTATTTACATTTCAAATGATTTCCCCTTTTCTGGCTCCCCACTCTCTGAAAGTCCCATAAGCCCTCTTCCCTCCCCCTATTCCCCCATCCACCCCTTTCCACTTCCCTGTTCTGGTTTTGCCCTATACTGCTACACTCAGACTTTCCCGAACCAGGGGCCAAAGTTGTCAGGGGTGGGATCAAGATACTTTTCGTGACTATATGTACATAACTAACTTCATTTTGCTTGGAAGTATTATACCCTCATCTTAACTGTCACCACAGTGTCTATCTTGCACTGCTTTTGAACTGAGTTTTAGAAGGAGAGAATCTACTCCCATAAATTGTCCTCTTGCTCTTACAAACATGAACAGATGCACACACACACACAATTATTATTACATAATTGCTTAATGGAAGTTTTTAAAAGTTAATCAGGATTACTGGCTCACAGACTGATTCAAGTGGTGTTTTGTTTTGTTTTGTTTTGTGTGAAACAAGGTTTGTTCAAAAACCTAGAAAAACATGGAGAGATATTAGAGTACTGAAGAAGAAAAAGAAAAGGAGAACAATATATTTTTGTTCCTGTTCATTTACCATGTATAGCAGAAGAAAGTTCTCTCTCTCTCTCTCTCTCTCTCTCTCTCTCTCTCTCTCTCTCTCTCTCTCTCTCTCTCCTCTCTCTCTGTTTTCTCTCTCCATTCTCTGCCTTCTTCCTTTTTTCTAAGCTATTATACCTATAAAGGACTTCTGAAAGCATGAAGAGTTTTTTTTTTAATTACTATATCATTGTTCAGAGCAATCACACTTTAACTGGCGGACCTCCTGTCTGTCTGTCTGTCTGTCTCTGGAATTAGCAGAGTGTTGCACTGTATACATACAGCTAAGGCTACTTAACCAGGAACTGAGGTAGTCACCGGGGCAACCTCTGCCTCCTTACTCTCACAGGGGCACTTGTTGACCCTCCAGAAGGTTGCAATAGATCTCCAAGCTCTGCTTTGCCTGCATTCCTCCCTCCATGCCCCTTTCCAAAGAAAACAAAGAAGAGGACATCATGGGAGGTAGACAGCTCCTGAAGACTCTTGCTGGCCTGATCAGAATAGCTAGACAACCACAACCATCACCCAGAGACTCCGTGAAGCAGAGGACTCACTTTTACCCACATTTCTGAGTCATGAAACCTGAGGCAAGTCCAGAAGATCTGCCCCAGGCCATTAAAGTGGATAGTCAGGTTTAGAAACTGACAAGGACTCTAAATCTGCCACAATTCTCATGGTCCTCCAACCGACTGAGATCAAAATCTCCACCCCGATGCTGGGTAAAGTTATCTCTAGTCTTTTCCCTACAATCCTGCATCAAAACTCCTTTCTAAAGCCACTGCTTCCTTGAAGTCTTCCGGGTTCCCCAAGTGAACGGCATGTCCCCCCGCTTTCCCCTCACAGCACATTTTCAGTGTCTTTATACTGTGTGCCATCCCTCTCTTCATGGGCGCTTTATCCATGACAGTGCATAATAGGAAACAATGTGGACCACGTGTCGATAAAAACCCTCACAGATTTTTTTTAAGAAGTAACTTAACATCTTTAGCTTAACTCAGTACATTCAAAACTTCCTCATTTCAATGGGTAATAAATGCAAAAATGTATTAGTGAGATATTTTACACTGTCCATATTGAGTGTGCATTTTACATCTAGAACATGCTCCCAGTTGCCGAATGGATGCCATGTAGAGACAACACAATGCTAACCCTTTAAGCAGCCGTTCTCAACCTGCAGGCTGAATAACCCTCCTACAGGGATCACCTAAGCCCGTCAGAAAGCATAGGCATTTACAGGATGGTTCATAACGGTAGCAAAATAATCAGCTATGAAGTAGCAACAAAAATAAGTTTATAGTTGGGGGTTACCATAAAGAACTGCATTCAACTGTATTGAGATGCAGACCACGAAGAACTGCATTCAACTGTATTGAGATGCAGACCATGAAGAACTGCATTCAACTGTACTGAGATTGAGAACCACTTACCCATTAAGGGTAAGTCTGCAGCTTTTGCCTCTGCATTGTCTGGGTGCACAGTAAGTATTCAGAAAGTTTCTGAGCCAGCCTGGCGGTGGTGGCGCACCCCTTTAATCCCAGCCCTTGGGAGGCAGAGGCAGGCAGATTTCTGAGTTTGAGGTCAGCCTCGTCTACAACAAGACAGCCAGAGCTATACAGAGAAACCCTGTCTCAACAAAAACAAAAAAAGAAAAAAAAGAAAAAAAAGAAAGAAAGAAAGTTTCTGAGCCAAGTCCCAGTTTGTGTCCCTTTGGCACGTAGTGTTTGGTTAGATATTTTAAAGGCAAGATATGTTCAGGTAATAGGCACATTGTTTCAAAAAAAAAAAAAAAAAAAAAAAAAGCCAGCAAAGCACACTGCCAGGGCAGGTTTCTTTAGAGAATACAGAGATACAGGTGGGAAGAAGCCTGAGGCTCTGAAAGAAACAGAGCCAACCAGGCAAACGCCAGTGACCTTCTGCCTCTGTCCCGTGAGATAAAAGCCTAGTGTAGATAAAAGAGATGGGGGCTCTGAACCGTGCACTCAGCTTCCCACAGACACAGCCAGCCACGAATGCCACAATGATTGCCAAAGACGCGATTCGGTTGTAATGGGACCACTTACATTTCCAAACCACAGATGGAGCAAAACTGTGTTCACTGAGCAGATCTTTCCCCCAAACAGGTTGGGCCAGTTCATGGTCACAGGCTTCCCAAGAGAGTTCACTGGCTTTGTAACTCAGCTATGATTAATTCAATGGAAAAGGGCCGTCACCATTGTCAGTAACAGGTCGCCTCTAAGGATACAGGATTTGTAGCTTTCCAGAGAACAGACAGCTGAGGAAATCAGAGGTTAAGCATTTTCCCTCAGAAGGAGCTGGAGCTGGGTCTTCTCTTGCTGGTTCTCTTCAGTGTGTAAAGCACCAAAGACTTGCAGTTTATCTTAGAGTCTCCAGAAAAGGCTTCTGTGGATGGTAGCAAGAACCTGGCCTTTGATGACTGTTGTCTAAAAGCCAGCCTCCTACCCTATCACACTAGAACACTAAACTTGGATGTCTCTTGTTTTGTTCTGTTCTGCCCAAGCTAGCCTTGAATTCTTGATCCTTCTGCTTCTGCCTCAGAAGTGCTAAGATCACAAGTCTACGCTACTATGCCAAACTACCTTGCATACTTCTTTTAGTTTTTTTGTTTCTGTTTTTGTTTTTGTTGTTTGAGATAGGGTTTCTCTGTTTAGCCCTGGCTGTCCTGGAACTCACTCTGTAGACCAGGCTGGCCTCGAACTCATAAATCCGTCTGCCTCTGCCTCCCAAGTGCTAAGATTAAAGGCATGCGCCACCACTGCCCGGATCTTTTTGGGTTTTCAAGACAGGGTTTCTCTGTGCAATAGCCCTGTCTGTTCTGGAACTAACTTTGTTGACCAGGCTGGACTTGAACTCACAGAAATCCCTGCTTCCGGAGTGCTGGGATTAAACACACCCATGTACCTACATACTTCTTAAAGAGGACTTTTGATGGCCCATGCAGAGTATTAATTACAGTGACTACTTAAGCTCTTAGACTACCAGTGTGTTACCTTCCCTCTTTAACCCAGAGCCTTCTTGAATGGTACCTGACCCTCAAGGTAAACTAGGAAATTAAATTATCAATCGAAACAAGTGGAAACTATTCACGTGGGTGCATAACTGAAGAGTAAACCACTGTAAGCAGGATCATTTAAAGCACAAATAATGTGAATCCGAATGGAGCAGATATTTGACAAGCAAGTGGGTGGCTGGATATGTAGCCATCTTGCTCAGCGACAGAGGTGGACAGCGGAGTCATGAGAAGGGCCCTCTGTCAGTCCACAGTCTGGTAGGTAGTCTAGTGGAGGAGGCTGGCCCAGAGCAGGAAAGTCCATTTTAGCCCGTGTGACTTCCAAAGCGACTGAGAAGAGAAAGTCTGGGCTGGAAAAGAGGGAGGAGCAAGGAAGGAAAGCAGAGAAAGTAAGACTATCACAAGAGAAACGACTCCTCAGCAGGCACGGGGTCTCCTGTGTGAGATGACAAGGTCAAGATCCAGAAAATGGGAGGAGGGGAAGATAGAAGCAATCTCCTGTCCCATTCCCTGTTCCTCAGCAGAGACACTGCGGGGGTTCCCCATCTCGGCTAAGGACAAGGACACTTGTCTTTCATTGTCCAGGGCAAATGCTATCACAGGAGACTGATAGTTTTTGCAACTCCCGCAAGCCTTCCTTTCTAGTTTAAAAAGTATTACACAAAAGCCAGTTGAAGACAGCCTTGCTTCTCTCCGTGTCTGGCTTTCTGACTTGTATCCCTCAAGCGTGGCCTTCCTGAGAAGTAATTAGATTAGATCTGTAGAACGCTTTGAGCTACAGGACGGAGAACATCGTGCACACACATACAGGCACGGTCATTATTGCAAGCTCCTTTTCCTTTGTTCTGTTTGAATCCATCTCCTGGCAACAGCTGTCTGGCTTTGAAAGGTAGCAGCAACAGCTGCAGTAATGAGCCCACTGTTGGAGTGATGACAGCCTCTCCGTCCTGATGCAGCTGTTCTTTAAAGAGAGCTCTTGCTCCCCCACTCCAGCCTGGACAACCCTGACAGCTCTTTGTGTTGCGGGTTTGCCTGTAGGAGAGCGCTCAGTTCCTTTCCCATGGTACATTCTAAACTCTGCCATGGACGATAAGCGCTGCTGTAGATGGGAAAGCCTCTCTTTCTTGGGTCCCTTCTTTTCAGCAGAGATAATTTGGCCTACCTCTTGAGGTGGCCTTGACATCCTAAAGATGTAACATATGAAAATCTTTCATGGACTCTCTAAGGCAGTTACTAAACTAGAAATCATGAAGGCCTCTTTAACTTTAAAAACTGAAAGAAAAAAAAAGTGAACATGAAGACTGCACTGCATACTTAAGTGCCGGCCTGTAAAGATAGTTACTAAGGATTGATAGAAAGGGGCTCTGGACAAGATCCTGGCTTGGACTAGAAGAATCTAAGATGTCAAGGGAGAACTGAGCTGGGCGTAGTGACTCATGCCTTTAGCTCCAGCACCCCAGGAGGCATAAGAAGGTTGGATCTCTGTGAGTTTGAGGCCAGCCTGATCTACAGGGAGAGTTCCAGGACAGTCCTGGCTGCTACACAGAGAAACTGTCTTGAAACACAAAAACAGCTGGGCAGTGGTGGCGCATGCCTGTAATCCCAGCACTTGGGAGACAGAGGCAGGTTGATTTCTGAGTTCGAGGCCAGCCTGGTCTACAGAGTGAGTTCCAGGACAGCCAGGGCTACGCAGAGAAACCCTGTCTTGAAGAAAAAAAAAACAAAAAACAAAACAAAACAACAACAACAGAACAACAACAACAACAACAAAAAAAAAACAAATCCAAAAAAAACAAAAAAAAAAAAGAAAGAAAAAAGAAAGAAAGAAAACCAAAAACAAACAACAAGCAAACAATGAAATGACAAAGCAAAAACTGAGTGAAATATACAACTCAGTCATTGGCTGATAAAAAGAAATGCAGACAAGGGGCTGGGAAGAGGGCTCAGTGGTTAAGAGCACTTGCTGCTCTTATGGAGGACCTGGGTTTGATTTCCAGATTCTACAAGGCAGCTCATTTCCATTTCCCGGGGATGTTCTAGGTGGCCCTCTGGAGGTGCTACACGCAGGCAAAATGCCCACATTTAAAAAATAAATTAAAACAATCAAAATAGATAAATGAAAGAAACATAAACTAGTGGCGTGCAGAACCCCCTTAGAATTAAACCCAGATGGGTCTAAGAAGGAAGGACACATAATCATCTGGGCCAGCAGGGCCCTGGGCTGGCCGGTCCTAATTAACAGAATGAGAACTTGCCAATGGAGGGTTGGGGTTTTTGTTGTTGTTGTTGTTGTTGTTTGGTTTGGTTTTGTCCTTTTAGATTTCGGTTTTATTTATAAAAACAAATAAATCTTCAATTAGAAAAAGAATGTGTTACTTTAGGTCAAAAATACCCTTGACTAGAAAGGTATCAAGTATATTTTTAATGTCTCCATACTAGTATTGCATGGCTTTCTTTTTTTTTTAATTAAAATATAATTATGTCACCTATTCCTTTCATCTCATCTCTCTGACCCCTCCCTTATCCCCAGTCCCTTTCAATTCGTGGCCTCATATTGTTCCATATATGCAAATAGATATATATGTGCAGCCCGCTGAGTCCATATATTGTGTATGTGTGTGTGTGTGTGTGTGTGTCACACACACACACACACACACACCTGTGGGTCTCGACTCCTTCAGGGTCAAGAAACTATATATATAGTTTGTTTGTTTGTTTGTTTGTTTGAAATTATCTGTGTTTGTTTGTGCATGTGAGTGTAGAGCCCACAGAGGCCAGGGAGGGCATTGGATGCCCTGGAGCTGGAGTTACAGGTGGTTGCAAGATGCCAAAAATGGGTGCTGGGAACCAAATCCCCGTTTCTCCTCAAGGGTAGTAGTCTGTACTTTCAGCTGCTGAGCTATCTTCCCACCTGAGTTGATCTTTTGATAATCAAAGAGTTGAAAAGTTACTCAGTAAGTCTAGAGCTTTCTCAGTCCTGCATCCTGTGCCCTGTGATTTCACCAACCAAGGCAAAGGGGCCTGCACTGAGTGGGTTCCTGGCACCATCTATTTCAGTGGATCCTAATGCTCTGTCCCTTTAATAAAGTTCCTAAATTTGTGGTAAGCCCAAACCATAAAATTATTTTTTGTGACTTCATAGCTATAATTTTGCTACTGTTATGAATAATAATGTAAATATATCTGGTTTTCATTTTTTTGTTTGTTTGTTTATTTTCTTTTGAGACAGGGTTTCTCTGTGTAGCTTTGGCTGTCCTGGAACTCACTCTGTAGACCAGGTTAGGTGACCCCTATGAAAAGGCTGTTTGATCCCTGAAGAGGTCGATACCCACAGTTTGAGAAACACTCCTCTGTACGCTCCTGACCAGGCTCAGCTGTTCTTGTACCTAGGACACCCCCCATCTGACCAAGTTCTCAGTGATCATCTTCCCTATTCACTAAAAATAGAACCTATCAGGCTCAAGCTCAGACTTACAAACCCAAGTTTCTAAGAGAGGGAAGCGAAACTTCCTTATTGAAGCATGGTCCCTGTTCCCCTACAACACCGTTGTCAGCCGGAAAATAGGTATTGAGCAAACGTAAGCTCCAGGCCTGCACATAAGCAGAAGGCCCACTATGTGCTTCAAGTCTGATGAAGATAGAGGCAGGCTGCTTGGCCTTCAAAGGGCTGGGGACGGTACTCAGTGCTGGAATGTGGAGAGGAAAAAGCCTTCAACCTTCTCTGTCTCTATGGGAAACATTTTCTTCTATAGTTTTTTGTTGTCTTGTCTAGATTACCATGAATATCCCACGCTCAACAATTTATTGTTTTTCTATTGAAATATTAAAGTGGGGCTGAAAAGATGGCTCAGCATCTAATAGCACTGGGTTTTCTTTCAGGGACCCAGCTTCAATTCCCAGAACCCCCATGGCAGCTCACGATTCTCCAAAACTCTAGTTCCGGAGGATCCAACACCTTCTTCTGGCTTCCATGGGCAGCAGGTACATGTGTGGTGCACAGACATGCATGCAGGCAAAATACTTATACAGATAAAAGTATAAAATTAAAAATTTAAACATGTTAAAGTGAATCAAAACATTAATCGTATATATCCTGCTTAAAACTGTAATATCAAATGTTCTTCATAAACACGATTCTTCTGTTTTTGTGCACAATGTTCTATCACACAAAGGGCACATAATTTATGTAATCCCCTCTTTACTATCAGATATTTCGTTGAATAATTTACTTTCATAACTATGGTGACTACTCTTTTTCACAATTATTTGATTACATATTTGGTTAATTCTATAGGATAAACCCTTGTGCTCGGATTACATTTCAGTCTTAAATGTTTTCTTTAATGAAACAGTTGATTGTCTCATGAGCATCGCGTGGGAAGGGCCACTTCCTCCCCCTCTTTCAGACTGTGCCAGTTTGAGCGGTGAAAAATGGCCTCCCCTCATGGATTCCATTTACATGTCTTTGATTACTAATGAGGTAAACATTTTTTCCTGTTTACGAGAGCTTCTTTTGTGAGCTGCTCATTCCCCCAGCAGCAAGCTGGTGTTTTTCTTATCTGTGTGAGATTTTCATAGAAGTAACCTTTTGACCATAATGTTTGACTACTCCATATTAACACATGGAGAAACAAAGTTCCCAATTTTTTCTCTGCTTTGTCATTTGCTTTGTAGATGTTGGCTCATTTTAAAATACAGAAAATTCAGAAACGTGGGCAAAAGCGGGGGCAAGGCTCTGTACTACTGAAAACATCTGCAGTAATTCACTTTAGCAATAGGAGTTTGAGCATCCCTGGCGGCTAATAGAGAAGGAACTCCACAGCTTTCTTTTTGTTCTTCAGCCTGGTTAAAACAGAGGGCGATCCTTGAAGAACAACATCCTTGCAAACCGCTTTCAACTTTTTGACATGGGTATTAAAATGCCACCCCAAATACCAGTGGTAATAAAGAATGGGACTTAAAAGGGGACAGAGGTGTAAATGTAACACTGGGAGCCCTTTTTTGACTCTTGCTGGCCACTTGCTGAGGAATCACCGGTGGGAGACTCGGGCCTCCTTCCCGTCTCTGTCTCAGGTGGTGGAAAGCCTTGGTCATTTGAGGCTGCTTGTCGAGTCTAAAAGTTTTGAACTAAGATGAGTTGTTCACACAGTAATAATAACCAAAGCATCCTGTGTGCAGAATTAGCTTCTGCTTCCTTTTTTTATTGTCCCTTCCTTCATCTGATGTCCCTGTACCTTCTTCCATCCACTACTCTCCGTTCTGTGCCTGCTCACAAGGCCTTGGTGTGTGCAAAAGTTGTTGACTATTTTCTTCTTCCAAAAATGACTATGGCTAGTGATTTTTTTTTTTTCTTTTCAAGGGAGAAAGCTACTTCAGGACATGGCTACTTTGGGATGGATTCTTTTTGGAGAAAGTCACCTCACGCTTGCTTCTTTGTTCACGAGGCAAAGAGCCTCATAGCACTTGACTGGGATTTTCTCTGTACCTGAGGAGGGGAGTCTCAGTATTCCAGGAAGATGGCTTCCCAGGCTCCAGAAAGGGGCACGTCTGGTCAGCAAGTCCTCAGTAGGGGCTTCGAAAATGACAGCATTTCCTCCGGTTTCTGAGATTGTAGCATATTTCTTTCCTATTTTTTTTAAAAATATTCTTTTGTTTTTTGACACTTTCATACACCTTTATAAACAATTTAAGGCCGTGTTCAATATCCTTCTGCCCTCTGAAACTATTCTTCTTTCCAATGAAGTTCCCTTCCCACTTCATATTGTGAGTGTGTGTATGCTTGTGTGTGTGTGTGCATGCATGTGCTCATGTGCGTGTGTGTGTGTGTGTGTGTGTGTGTGTGTGTGTGTGTGCACGTGCACGTGTGTGTTACTGATGCTTGCATGAGTATGGGTGAAGGAGAGGTATTTACAGGAGCCTGGGCAGTCAGTACAATGGCTATGCTATGTCACTGAGAAAAACAACATTCCCTACGTACCCCAGCCTCCCTTGAGGACCAGCGGTCCTTTAGGGAGGGTTTGGGAGGCACTTAGGAGTCACTACTGTATCCATGAAGAAATGCTGATGGACAAGCCACTCTGTCTTGTGACTCCTATGAAGTAAGTCCTAATCATTTACTTTCCATTGTTTTACTGTTACTTCTTTATTGTCAACATGACCCGAGACAATCATTTAATCACTCCCACCACCTGATGCTTTCCTTGCAGCTTATTATTTTTAAGGAGAGCGAAACCAAGCATTACTCAGTGACTTTACAATGAGGGACAAAGCACAGGCAGAAGAGACAAATATTTTTTTTTCTGTTTGTCTATCTGCCCGCCTGTCTCTTTTATATATATATAAAAGGCAAGCAGATTTCTGAGTTCGAGGCCAGCCTGGTCTACAAAGGCAATTCCAGGACAGTCAGGGCTACGTGTGTGTGTGTGTGTGTGTGTGTGTGTGTGTGTGTAAAGATAATGTCTCACTGTGTAACAACCTTGGCTGCCCTGGAACTCACTATGTAGACAGACCGGACGGACCTTGAACTCACAAAGCCCTGGCTTTGTGTCCAAAGTGCTGAGATTAAAAACATGCAGCTCTGTGTTGGGCTGTCCTTTCTTTCATCCTTTGTTTCTTTGTTTCCAATGATGATAGCTATTGAAACTGTGTGCTCCTCGGGTTTTACTCAGTCTCTCACAGGCTTGATGACACTGGACCTCAGAACAGTAACCAAGTCAATTAACTCATGACAGACTTTAATTCTCTTTAATAGTTTATGGACATAGGGAGATTACCTTGCCACCACTGGGTATTTTCTCTGACCTCAAACACCGATCCCTGTCTTCCACAAGTATTATCTATATCTTTTGTTGAATTTTGTTGAATTTGTATATCTGTGTTAGAAAGAAAGAGTCCCAAATCTTTATTTATTCCTTACTATTTAAACACCAGGAGCCAGGGATGGTGGTACATGCTTTTAATCCCAGTACTCAGGAGACAGAGGCAAGCAGATCTCTGAGTTCGAGGCCAGCCTGGTCTACAAAGCCAGTTCCAGGACAGCCAGGGCTACACAGAGAAACCCTGCCCCTCCAAAATAAAATAAGATAAAATAAAAATTAATTAATTAATTAAACAGCAGCTCTATCTCTCGCTTGTCAAGAATTCCGGAGGTAAACTGGCCAATGCATTTTGGGTTGCTATGGCTACAAGTTTGACAGAGGATGTGGTGCTCTATAGACCAAAACTCCCAGTCCAGGCACCTGATCAGGAGGCTGAAGGTGGAGGACCTGGAGTAGTCAAGCAGCCAGAGTCACAGACAGAGACTCCATTTCAAAAATCAAAGAAACTAAATAGAAATGAGTATCTCTGGAGAGGAAGTGGGAGCTGCAACTTCATGTGGTACTGCTGGTTCTGGGTGTGTCTCAGGTCGAGCCTTGGGTGAGGTTGTAGCTTTGAAGAAAACAAAAAGAAGCTGAGTTCAGTGACCTTATGCAAAACTTTTATCAACTTTTATCTCGACCACTGAGAGCTCTCAAACACTGGACCACCAAACAGGCAGCATACACCAGCTGATATGAGGCCCCTAACACACATAGAGCAGAGGACTGCCGGGTCCGTGTTCATTCAGTGATGATACACCTAACCTCCAAGAGACTAGAGGCCCCAGGGAGTTTAGAGGTCAGGTGGGGTGGGGTGTCTGGGGAGAGGGGAGGAGGTATGGGATGTGGAACAGTCAGAGGGTAGACAGAAGGTCGGCGGCGAGGGGGGAGGGATAAAATATGGAGTGTAAAACAATAAATTAATGAAAAAGAGAGAGAGAGCTGTGTTTTCTCCCCTACAGAAAAGGATCAGCCTACCTAAGCAGATGACCTCACTGATTTTGTGAGTGTAGGAAAGACCCTGTTTTCTATCCTTACCATCGACTAAGAAAGAGCTACAGTAATTCAGAATATGCAAAGCACAATTTCTGTCACTGGCACCAGTACCCAGGTGTGTTAATTTTATAAAAAATAAAATGTTTTTCCTAAAATTTCCTGTTATAAGAAATATTTAAATACCTCCCTTATCTCCTGTTGGATTATGCTAATTATGAATTAAAGGCCAAGGAAAATACCAGGATTGCAGGCAGACAGCTGCCCACTGCAATAGAACTATAGCTCAGGACAGTCAGCTAGGGGCCTCACACAACGCTCTCCTGTCTCTTATCTTTCTTGAGACAATATGTCTGTCTGGAGTCTTGAGCCCCTGGAATCAGCCTGCCTAGGTCTAAACTGTCCCTCAAATTCATTAACCAGAACAACTTTTCTATGCCTTAGGGTTTTTTTTTCTTTTTGAAATAGAAACAAGAGTCATATTTCTATGTCCTTTACGTGAAGTAAAATCAACAAAGAACTTATCAGTAGAGAAATTTAGTATTTGTGTTACTATTATTCTCATGCCCACAATTAGTATGAGGATGGCCAAAGAACAATCGGGCTCACATACATATAGCACTTGTTTCACACTGTTAGAGTTAGGAATGTCCATTATTGGGGGGCAGAAAGTAATTATGTAGGTGCCTGACTTATCCCCATGTAACTAAGGAATATAGACAATCTAAACTGAATATAAAGGTCTCCTCACATTCTCCGATGTTTTAATATTCCAGTGGATGACTGAGACCTTGAATATAGCATAAAATTCTCTATGTAGAAACTCCATAAATATATATTTTATCCTATCTACTCTCTGTCTTGATTTAAAAAGATTTATATTTATTTATTTTATGTAATTGAGTGTTCTATGTACACCTGCAATCCAGATTAGGGCATCATTACAGATGGTTGTAAACCACCATGTGCTTGCTGGGAATTGAACTCAGGACCTCTGGAAGAGCAGCCAGTGCTCTTAACCACTGAGCCATCTCTCCAGCGCCCCCCACCATGTATGTATTTATGTTAAGGCTTTGTTATAAATTTGGTGCAGTAAGAGACTAAGAACTGTAACTGAAAAATAAATTACAACGATATAGTGTAACAAGTAACATTGTCTACTGTAATCCAGTGTGAATGTGTTTTTCCCTTTGAGATTATCACATTGTACTATAGTTACATCTCTTCTTGTGATAATGTGAGGTGACACAGTGCCTGCCTGATGAGATGACATGAAAGGATGTCATGTGTTCTAGGTTGCGTGCAGTGGTATGGTGTCATAGCTCTTCATAGTCCTGTAAATGGTATGTATTTGAAACCTGAGATATGTCTATTTCTGCAATTCTCCTTCGAGTATTTTTGGGTCATAGTTAACGTTGGGTGACTACTTCCTTAGAAATGAAACTGTGGGCAAGGAAGGGGACTGCTCCCTATCTGTTCAGTTAGTAGTGTCCAGGCACTGATTAATCCCAGGTCTTCCTTCTATGCCTGTTGTGTAAACACTGGCTAGTCTATTCATATTTTCCAAGTTCCATTTCAAGCTTGGATGCCAGTGTCAACAGCTCTACAGGAGTTGTCCATCTGGTCTCCAGCTTCTCCCAGGAAACAGCAAAACCAGTGGTTACTAGCCAGTCTCCAGGTGACTCTAATTCTGGGAATATCAGACCTCAACCGTGCTATGTTGGGCAAGGTACTGAGTAATTCTGCATCTGGATTCTTTCTTTAAAGAACAGGATTGGTGGTGATAATATTAAACATAGACATGATTAATTCTCCACAATCACATTCAGTGGATATGTGGATAGTTATTTTGTTAGACCTCAGCATGCTGCAAGGACCTGAGAAGATGATTATCTATTTAATCCATATTTTTGATGAAGATAAAAGCAGTTTAACTTTCTTTCCTTTGCACCCAACACGAGCTGGATAGAAACCCAGATCTATAGGAATACGGTACCAGAATGGCCTGCAGAGAAATGGGACCAAATCAAGTGTTGCTCATTGGAGAACAGTAGAAATCTGAGGTCTGGGAAGGCAAGAACAACTTCTTAGAGAAGGTGAGCTTCGAACCAAGCCTTGTACCTTGCAGTTATTGGCAGTGATGATGTCGTATTGTGACAGACTGTAAGGTGTACAATATGGACTGTTCATATAAGCTGCACATTGTGCTATTTCTCATGGGACAGATTTTGCATCTGAACCATCTTCCATGAGGATTTTCCTGATGTAGTGTAGCATGGAAATGTCATTACGTTTGGAATGGATAATTTCCATAGTGAGACTATTATTTTTTTTTATTAAGCTTGGTAATATTAAGACAGGCTGTGATAATCATAGTCACAATCACTTATAAATGCTAGGTGAGTAATGGACATCAAATTAAACACCAAAACTTTATCCCAGTAACTCACTCTGTGGGAAAGAAGCAGTGAACTTGGTATGAAAACATAGCATAGAATCCGCATCAGTCCCAAGAGAATAAAACGATGGGTCTTGAGGCCAGGCAATTTGCGATCATCTTCTGTTCCCATCTCTGCCACAGCGTTTCCATGTAGCACCAAATACGGCTGGCCTTGCCAGAGTGCAGACGGAGCCACGGACCCAGTGCTCCCTAGGCTTCCTGCTGGTGCTGTACTCTTTGAATTAAGTGCATCCACACTCGAATGACAAGCAAGCTTCATAATATTTTAGATCCAGGAAGGAGTTTGACAGAAGCTCTTCATGTCGAAGATAGGATGGGTCTTAATTCCATTTTCTAAATCACAACTCATGCACCATGAGAGGTTAGGACATTTACTCTAAAGGAGGTGAACCCTGGCTGCCCTTCTCTACAGCACACACTCCACTAAGGTCTTTTGGGTCCCATCTAGACAGGATGAATTTTCTGCTTTAGAACACATGGTGGAAGCAGTGGGGAGGGAGAAGGAGCCAGCGTTGCGTACCTACAGTTACCTGGCAACTGCCAGGTATGCTCCTCCCTATAGTTACCTGGCAACAGCCAGGTAGGCCTGGCCTACTATAAAGGGGGCTGCTCACCCCCTCCTCTCTCTTTTACTTCTCTTACCTCTCTCACTCTCAGCCTCTCTCTTGCTCCTCTTGGGCTCTCCTCCCTCCCCCCTCTTTCTGCTTTTCTCTGCCTCTACTACCCCCTTAACTCCCATCCCATGCCCTGAATAAACTCTCTTCTGCACTATGCCAGCGTGTGTCTGGTCCCTCAGGGGGAAGGGATGCCTTGGCATGGGCCCACTGAGTCACCTCCTTCCCCCACCTGCCGCAGAACATATTCTCACACCTCTTTCTCTTTTTATGATCACAATGTGGACCAGCATGGCTTCTTATTGGAGACAGGAAGTGTGCTTTAAGACGATGGAAGCCAGGACATTTCCTTATTCTTTTTTTTTTTTTTTTTGGATTTGTTTTTTTTTTTTTTTTTTTTCCGAGACAGGGTTTCTCTGTGGAGCCCTGGATGTCCTGGAACTCACTCTGTAGACCAGGCTGGCCTCAAACTCAGAAATCCGCCTGCCTCTGCCTTCCAGAGTGCTGGGCTTACAGGCATGCACCACCACCGGCTACATTTCCTTATTCTAATAACATGTTTTGGGGGGCAAAACTGTTAGAGAGCCAGGTCAGAAGGTGTACAGTCAGGGCACTGAGCTGCTCTGATGTCTGGGCGGATGGCATGGCGGGGACAAGTGACAACAGTGACAGAAGTCTCTATGACATACCGATATTTGTTTTTTGTTTTGTTTTTTTGTTTGTTTGTTTGTTTTGTTCCAGACGGGTTTCATGAATCTTAGGATGTATTTAAGTTTAATGTGTAGTTGAGAAGGACTTCAAATGTCTGATTCTCCTGCCTCTGCTTCCTGAATGCTGACATTGCCACGTGTATAAAACCACGCTTAGTTTCCACAGGGTTGAGGGTTCGATCCCAGGCTTCGTATGCCAGGCAAGCATTCTACAAACTGAGCTACATTCCCTGCTCACATGAACCAAAGATTTAATGGGGATTTTCTTGTGCAGAAAATGAAGTTTGGGCCGGGAATAGTGTTGCATGCCTTTAATCTCAGCACTGGGAGGCAAAGACCAGTCTGGTGTACAGAGTTCCAGGACATCCAGGGCTACACAGAAAGAGTTTGTCTTTACAAAAAAAAAATAGAAGAAAAGAAGAAAAAGGCAATTTGTAAAAAAGAAGAGGAAGAGGAGGAGAAGAGAGGAGGGGGAGGAGGAAGAGGAGAAGCATCTCAAAATAATTAGTGATTTGCTAAAGGATCTGTGGAAAGGGGAGAGGGAGGTGACATTTTTAGAGCAGAAATAAGCTAACCTGGATATAGAGAAGACAGAAGATTAAGTGTTGACTCTGACTACCTGAGCTTCCTTATATCCTTAAGTCACATCCTTGTCACCTGCTTTTCTCACAACAGAATGACAAAGGGAAAGATTATTTTTCTTTTTTAAAGTGATGGTGTTGGATTTTTACATTTGCCACTTTCTACTGAGTGTGCCACTTTGTGTTAGGGGTTCTAACTGAATCTCTTAAATCCTGGAAACCTCAGCCTTCTCATGTGTACACGATTGGAATTTTTAAAATCTGAAGGTTAGTTATAATACACAAAATGTTCTCAAAAAGTTCTTAGAAAAATTCCACTGTACTCTGGATTTCTTGACCAGAGCAGAAGTGAGGAGAGAGAGAGAGAGAGAAAGAGAGAGAGAGAGAGAGAGAGAGAGAGAGAGAGAGAGAGAGAGAGAGAGAGAGAAGGAGGGAGAAGGAGAGGGAGAGGTAGATTGAGGAAGGGAGGCTGAGGGAGGGAGGAGAGGGGGAGGAAGAAAGGAAGAAGAAGAAAAAGGAGGAGGAAGAGAAGAAGAGGAGGAGGGATCACTTAATGCATTCACTATATTTCATTAAGCTGGTGCCCAGGACCTGGTGCAGGGTCTTTCAGCAAACAGTAAAGCTAAGAGCATTTTCCTCCGGATTACATACTTCAAATGTTTATTTCCTGAGCCTTGCTCATTAGGAAAATACCACAACTGTTCTAATTAGGTCCTTGACATTTCTTTCTAACAATTGCAAAAGGGCTGAAATAACCACGTTAAAGGACACGTCCACGTGAAGCTGAAGGTGACTTGGATGCTAATATTCCTTTGAACAAAGAGCTGCATGCAGACTAAGTTCTGTTCCTGGGACAAATGGGGGAAGCTGGGTCTCCTTTTCCAAAGTGCAGAGTCTATGGGAGCTTATAGGAAACGAAGCTAACTAGCAAGGCCATCCAATTTAACACATTCGGTGGCATTTGGAGTGGTGCTGGGGGAAAACCACTCTCTTGTTTAATTTCACACTTCCTCTATACATTTCAAAAAAAAAAAAAAAAAAAAACCCGAGGTGTGACTGGATTTTAAAAGACATTCATCAGGCTAAATACCAGCCAGGTACACTTGCAAGCTCCTGGCTTTAAGGTGTCTTCTGTCTTCCGGTGCCTGTTTGCTACAGGGACTCCATCTCTGATCATTTGAAGCAGAGCTCAAATATCATTTGAGATATTTCTGCACATTAGGGCTCTGCTCTTAGTGGATCTGCTGGTTTGTCCTTCAGTGGGTAGACATTCTTCAAAACCTGGGACAGGTAAGCACAGTGGAGGGCTAGAAAGAAGCGGGCAACCATTATAGTGCCTTCCGTGTGCTAGCCTACGCCCACCCCAGGAAACAGGAGCCGTGATTGCCTGCATTTGACACAGGAGAGAACCAAAGCTCAGGGAACTCACTTCATTTCAACCCCATGCTCCTTCTCCAACATCACTCCATCCACTCTGAAATACCGGGGAGGTGTGGATGGGTGTGGACGGGGGAGTCCCTCCTTGCAGCAGATGCCCAGTTTGTTTTCTTTGGCTCCCCCATTAATGAGTTCCACAGGACAATGCTAAGCCTGGTTATGCAGCCTTAATTGGTTTAGTTACAACAAGATAATTCCTTTTTTCTTCTCTTGGAGGCTGTTCTGTTTAAAGACATTTTAGCTGGAAGATGCTAATTATCAACGAGGAGAAAGTGACACCTAGGGAGTTCATTTTCCATCCTCAGTCCTTGGTTCTTCCTTTGAACTCCCTCCAGCAGGGCCCCTTTTCCCACTTGTCCCCGATCCCCCACCATCATAAAAGAGAGCTGGTCTCTGGCCAGGGCAGCAGAACTTTCTTTCACATTTGCCCAGGAGTCCCTGTACTGCTGCCTCGTGGGTATGGATAACCTGGGTGAAACCTTCCTCAGCCTGGAGGATGGCCTGGACTCTTCTGACACCGCTAACCTGCTGGCCTCCTGGGACTGGAAAAGCAGAGCCAGGCCCTTGGAGCTGATCCAGGCGTCCCCGACTCAAAGCCTCTCCCCAGTTCCTTCTCTGGAGTCCTACTCTGAGGTTGCATTGCCCTGTGGGCACAGTGGGGCCAGCACGGAAGGCAGCGAAGGCTACAGCAGTCACGAGGCTGGCGGCTTAGCAGAGTTGGATTATAGCATGTTGGCTTTCCAACCCCCGTATCTACACACGGCTGGGGGTCTCAAAGGCCAAAAAGGCAGCAAAGTCAAGATGTCTGTCCAGCGGAGACGAAAGGCCAGTGAGAGAGAGAAACTCAGGATGCGGACCTTGGCAGATGCTCTCCACACGCTCCGAAATTACCTGCCCCCTGTCTACAGCCAGAGAGGCCAGCCGCTCACCAAGATCCAGACACTCAAGTACACCATCAAGTACATTGGGGAACTCACAGACCTTCTCAATGGCAACGGCGGGAGAGAGCCCAGGCCGCAGAGCGTGTGAGTTGTGCCCCTTGGAGGAGCCCACTGGTTCCAGACCTATGGATTGACATAGGAGGAGTTCTGAAGACCCTGGACCTGTTGTCTTACAGGACAATAGCACAGAGTTATCTGTGGACACTTAGTGACCATCTTGTGATCCTAGCGGGACTTCCATCTGACCTGTTGAAACTGCCAGGGCATTCACCTGCCAGGCAAGCAGGACACTTCCACATAGTCTCATCGTGTCACCAGTGACTCAGCTTTTGCAAAGAGACAGATTATTTTGCCCTGTGTCTTTTAAAGGTATTTTTTTAAAAAGGGTCAATATGGTTTAAATACACTCTTTTTCATAATGTTAAATACCTACAATTATGTTCTCCTACCATTTTGGTGTTGGGAGTTTTCTTTCTGTTGGATTTAAACATGTATTTTGTACAGGATCCAATGTGACATTTGGATTCTTGTTTAGAAAGATGTCAATTAAGGAGTTAATGCTTTCTCAGATCTCTCTCTTTTTCTCTCTCTCTGAGTGTGTGTGTGTATGTGTGTGTGTGTGTGTGTCACAATAAATAGGAGGTAACAAGCAGGCAGAGTGTGCTGATTTAAGACACTGAAGATCCTATGACCAGAGTTTTCTTGGTAAGGGAGAATGGGAGCATAGACTACTGTGTCCCGGGGAATAGGAGAAAGGGGGAAGGATCCCAGTACCACAGGGCTGCCAGAAACCAATTTTAGAGAGCAGAAGCTCTCAGTCCCAGGCCTGCTGCGAATGTGATCTCATTACTTCACATGTTCATATCTTAGATGAAGAGACTGGCCTAAAACCAAGTCAATTTAAACCCCACAGATAAGTGCAAAGGCCAGGATTAGAACTCAAGGCTTTCCCTGACCTCTCTAAAGGAATTTGCGTTATCCAAAAGACCTAGCTGCCCTGCCCACTCCCTCCATCCCATGTCCTCCTTTTACCTGTGCCCCCGAGTGCCTCACACATCTCTATTTGCAAACACATACTGTCTTCCAGGTGCCTGTCCTGCTGGGTGCCTGCAGCAGCCACAGTTTGGTTAATCTGAACAAACAGGGCATCATATTGAAGGAGCTTCAATTTAAGTAGGTTCCTTTCTGAGACCTCCTTTTCTTTCTGTGATTATTAGCCATTGGTTTTTGTCTCCAGTGATTCACGAGTCTGTTCCCATTTCCTGTCCATCTCCCCCACAGCTCCCCCTGCCTTTGGTCTTTTTCATCTTTTTAATTCCATAAATTATAAAAGCAGTAACTGTGCCCACAATCTCATGTTTGATTTCCTCCCACTTCTTTCTTTGACGATGGAAATATACGCAAATAAATATGTGCACATGTATTCTTTGAGAATGTCTTTAATTCTGTACATTCTGATTCTTACCAAGAGATGTAAATTTGCATAAATATGTATGTGATATAAGTACCACTATTATTTTGATCTTACAGATAAGAACATTGAAGCGTGATTTACCCAGTCCAACAATACTCTCCAGCACAGGCTCTGATAATTTCTTAAACTGAAGCACCTTCTCAATGGTTTTTAAGTTGTTGAGGGTTTTTTTATAACAAACTATGCCTGGAAAAATAGAGACAAAAGCTTTGATCACTGGCCTTAGAAGTCCTTAGGGAGAGCATTCCTAGGTCAGAATGTGAGCATATTTTACATTTTTAATATCATTTCATCGCTTTGATACAAGTTTGTAGTTTATTTATGTTTCCACAAATATCATATGATAAGCTAGTGGTTTCACATAATCTCTGGCTAGAAACCACCTCAAAAACTGGTAATGGGCAAATCCAGTGGCTTCATCATTGTGGTAAGTTTAATTTATCCACTTATTAGACGAGGTGGAATATCTTTCTTTGATCTCATGAGACCATTTTGGTTCCACTTCTGTCGTGGGTCAGTTTATGTTCTTTGCACTTTTTCAATTGGACTATCTTCTTGTTAATTTGGGAAAGTATGCTTGCTCATGGGAAAATATTTCCTTACAATTTGTTGGAGTTTTTTTCACATTTGTTTTTATGCTGTCTTATATTTATAATTTTGATATCTTGCTCTTTCAAGTTTTTCATTTTTAAATTATTAAATCTTTTCTGTTGTTTTTGTTTTATAGCTTATATGATTTTTTCCCTTTACTTAATTTTTCCTAATTCCAAAGGTTCAAATTTCTTTTCTTTTCTTTTTTTTTTTTTTTTGTTGTTTTTTTTTTTTTTTTCCTTTTTTTTTTTCCCAGACAGGGTTTCTCTGTATAGCCCTGGCTGTACTGGAACTCACTCTGTAGACCAGGCTGGCCTTGAACTCAGAAATCCACCTGCCTCTGCCTCCCAAGTGCTGGAATTACAGGCGTGTGCTACTACTGCCCAGCTCAAATTTCTTTTTAAAACATTTTTTTATTGTTGCATTTCTAACTATTGGCTCTTTAATACAACTGAAATTAATTTTTGTACAAGTTGAATCTAGGAAGAACTTAACTTCACTTGCAGAATAGTATTTTTATAAATGAATATTTGTCTGTTTGTTTTCAAGGTCTAGCAGGGTACCCAGGCCCGGTGATTAAAATGCCACCCCGTTTATATGAACCTTCATCAGCTTCTTATATATGAATATTTTTGGGTTTTGGCAAAGAAACTAGAAAAGATTGGTCTATATCAACCTTTCTTCTTAAGGGACTGTGCCCTCTGCACATGTTCATGTGAGGTAGTATGTACACACATGTGCTTGTATGTTGGCTTGTATGCATGCTGTGCCTTAGGCTGGAGAATAGAGAGGAGGGGAATAAGGGCTTGCAGAGAGCCAGCTGCCCTCAGGACCAGCTTAGAGATCAAATACTATTTTCCTTGCTGACTTAAACAAGTGAAACACAAGTGCCCCCTGCTTTTGTGTTTGCAAGTTCAGTATTAAGAATGACCCAATTCTTAATACTTAATTGGGAAATTTCGGTTGTCCAAGGGTCCAGGTAATGTAAATGAATTACAAGATTCTGTTTTTACGTTCAAAAGTTTCCTCCAGGGCCTGGGGGCGGGATGACACAATTGTTGAAGTGCTTGCCATGCAAACCTGAAAATCCAAGCATGCATATAAAACAATAAAAACAAACAAACAAACGAAAAACTAGTGTGGTTCAAGCCTGTAATCCCAGTGCAGGGAGGTGAAGACAGAAAGATGCTGCAGTTTACCAGCTGGGCAGCGGGCTGCATAGGTAAGCTCCAGGCACTGTGAGAGACTCTATTTTAGGAATAAGATATAGAGCTGGGCATGGTGGTACAGGCCTTTAATCCCTGTACTTTATAGGCAGAGGTTGGTGAATCTCTGTGAGTTTGAGTCCAGCCTGGTCTATAGATCAAGTTCCAGGACATCCAGGGCTACAAGAGAAACCCTGCCCCCCCCCCCCAAATAAAATAAAATCAGCAAACTAAACAAAAACAAAGAATAAGATATAGAAGCAGTTGAGAAAGACACCGGGCATTGGTCTCTTATGTGCATACACATGTGTACAATCACACATGCAGACCTGCACACATCTATGTGTAAATGTCACACACATGTATAATTACCCCCATAGAGGGAGAGCATGAGGGAGAGAGACACACAAGGCCTACTGTCACCTGTTGTTGGGCCTGAGCTCAGGAACTTCTAAGAGAAGAGGCCTCTGAGAAGCCAGGAGAGGTTGAGCTGTCTGGAAGGTCACCTGTGGCCTAGAGCTCAGTCGTTGTTGCTCCCCTCAGACTGCCTATTGTGGCACTGTGCCATTCTGGAGAGGTAAAGGTCTGGGGACATTTGATCCTGCACCAGGCCTTCCCTGAGACGCTGGATCCCTTGTAGGGAGCAGAATTGGAGCAGGTCCCTGATCTCTCCGGGGAGTGGCTGCAAGCACTTGGCTCAGGCACAGCTTCAGGAGGGAGCTATTTTTGGTGCTTGGAGGAAGAAAGGACTGAGGGACTGTGGAAACATTATCCACGTGTCTGGCTATGGGCCGTATTTCCGTGCTGACTCCTTCCTATGATTCCTGGTAACAGGCCTGGAGGTAGATACTGAGTTTCCTACTTTGATAGCATGGAATCTGAGGTTTAGGGATGGCTAAGAGATGCAGAGACCCGGGGTCAGCTAGCAGTATACTTCATGCCTAGCTCCTGACTCTGCTCTCTGTTGTCTTGCTGCCTTCCTTCCCAGCTGTGTGAGCTTGGCTCGGCTCTGAGAGGGTTCTCAGCAAAGGTCCACCTCCACCCCTTTGGTCTCCTTCCTCTGGGGCCTTCATCTCTCTCACCACGTGAAGCATTTCATCTCACGCTCTGAATCACTACCCTTTGAACGTCCACCCCTCTCTTTGAATGTTTCCGCAGAATTTCCTTCACTGGTGCTTAGAGTATTCATCAAAAAACGTAATCTTCTGTCTGTTCACTTGTGTTCAATAAAGTGTTGCACAAGATGCAGGAGCCTGAAGTCTTCTGCTGCTGCTGCTGATGCAGCTGAGCCGCAGAGAAGCCACAGCTGGGGGCTGAGTGCGTGGGAGGGTGGGGTGGAATGGGATGCATGGGGGGCGGGGAGCTTGCAAACCGACACACTGGCAGAATTACTATTGTGCTAAAATGTTTTAAAGAAAAAAAATAGTGAGGGCTGAAGATATAACTTAATGAGACAGTGCTTGCTGGGTCCCATCCCGGGCAACGGCAACAAACAAACCTCCCGATCTCGAAGAGAGCAAAAGAAGACCCGTGTAAATGTGGCTTATGCCCCTGCGATCCTACTGCAAGGGCTTTGCATACAAACTCCAAGTTCCTGGAGGTGGGGGTGTGGATCTCTCCTAGGCTTGGGTCTTGACCCCTTTGGACTCAGCGCATGATGGCTTGAAAGCAAGCAAAGTCTGGCTAGCCTGCCCTCCCCACCCTGTCCCTCCCTGTCCCACCCTGTCCCTCCCTGCCCCAATACCTCTGCTGGAAACCTGAGAAGATGCACGGCCCCGGCCGTGCCAATGAAATGCAGACACTAAACAGCGCCTGTGTCCCTACCAGAAAGAACTTGATCTTGATATTTTGGTCCCAGACAAAACTTTGAACTGCAAGGAAGAAGAAAGCACAAAGATTTCTTGAGATGGCTAGGACAGAAGCTTGTGGACAATTATTTGCCACCGGGTGTGTCAGGAGAAACAGACTGGAAGCCCTTCCCTCTCTGGATTTTGGGAGGTGCTATGCTATTTAAATGACCTTTCTAGGACTCTATGACCCAGGGCTTTGGGGGCTTCCCCTCACCTCACAAGCCCTCCTCCACTCTCAGGGGTGTTTTCCTATTCTTAATAAGTGGTCTCTATTCTTGTTTGTAACCATGTGTCCCTGTTCTAATTCTTTGCCCTGGATCCCGGGAACCTGGGCACTGCAGCAGATGCCCTATGACTCTGATCTGTGCCTCTAGCACTATGGTATGGAGGCTGGTGACCTTCCCTCCTGTCAATTACTGTCTTCACAGGAACTTTACTGATTTCTGTTTCTTTTCATCAAGCTGATTGGACAGATCTGACAGGGGGAGGGATTGGGAACTTTGCACAAGAGGAGTGTTTTGAAAACACTGAGTGGGTTGTTCTGTCCTAGCCCAATGTAGATCCACAATCTGAACTGTCAGGTTCACTGATCACAAGGTCCTTTATTGGGTCTTTCTCTTCTTTGCTATGGCTAACATTAGGAAGCACTTACCTGCAACACAAGCAACCTCGCCAAGAGTCACAGAGCTGGTGCAGGTCAAGTTCCACCCAGGTCTGTGTGACCCATTTACTCATCGGTCCTAAGTATGCACTGCCAAATCGTGTAGCAGTGAAGCAGCCGTGACACATCGTGACGTTCACCCTTCCCAAGCGATGCTTTCACTTGGTGAAACTTTTGAGTTGGAGCCCAAACTTAGTACGGCATATTTTATTTTGTTATTATTCATGTATGTGTACGTGCATTGTTTTATTTTGTCATTATTTTTTATGTATGACTGTGTGTGTGAGTGTGTGCATGGATAAACACATATGTGTCTGTGTGAGGTCATTCTTCACATTATTCCTCTAAGACAGGCTTTCTCACTGAATTTGGAGCTAGTCTGGTGGTCAATTACGTGTCCCGTTTTCTCATCCCTCAGTACTAGGGTTACAGGCATGTGTCCTGGCTAGTTTTATGTCAACTTAAGCTAGAGTTAAATGAAATGAAGGAACAACAATTGAGAAAATGTCTTAACTAGTGATTGATGGAGGAGGGCCCAGCCCACTGTAGATGGTGTCATCCCTGGGCTGGTGATCCTGGGTTTTATAAGAACGTAGGCTTCACAAGCCATGACGAGCAACCCAGGAAACAGCACTTCCTCAGCCCATCCAACAGCTCCTGTCTTCAGGTTTTTGCCCTGTTTTGATGTTAAGTGAAATAAATCCTTTCCTCCCCTACTTGCTTTGTGGTCAAGGGTATTTCACTGAAGTAATAGGAGCCCTAAGTGAGACACTCAGTATGGCCTAAACTGACCCCAAAGCAACCTCAGAGTGGATTTTGCTTTTTTTTTTTTTTTTTTTTTTTTTTTGTTTCTTCGAGACAGGGTTTCTCTGTGTAGCCCTGGCTGTCCTCGAACTCAGAAATCTGCCTGCCTCTGCCTCTCAAGTGCTGGTGTGTACCACGGATTTTGCATTCTTTCTGAATATATATATATATATATTCCTGGCTGTCCTGGAACTTGCTCTGTGGGCCAGGCTGGCCTCGAACTCAGAGATTCAACTGTCTATGTCTCCTTGCTGGGATTAAAGGCATGTGCTACCACTGCCTGACTCTGAATTTTTAATCAACACACATAAATAAGTCAATCACTACTATTTGTAAGGAATTAGTTGAAGGGGGATTTTAAACTCTTGAATAGAATGTATTCTTTTTCAAAATTCAAAATTTTATACTCGGGGCTGGAGAGATGGGTTAGCAGTTAAGAGCACTGATGGCTTTTCAAGAAGGTCCTGAGTTCAACCACATGGTGCCTTACAGCCATCCGTAATGAGATCTGACCCCCTCTTTCGGGGTGTCTGAAGACAGCTACAGTGTACTCACATATAATAAATAAATAAATATTAAAAACACACACGCACACACACACACAAATTTATACTCTACAGACGGCTACCTCCACCTTTGCTGTATGCCTGATTGATTCCTGGCAGAAAGAGCAACCGCGAGAGCGGATGAAGTCCCAGCGATACCAGCAGGTGCCAAAGGGCCTGCTTTTGGAGAAAGGGCTCAGAATCCTGTCAAGTGTGTGCTGGGGAACCAGGGAAGAGAAAAAGGGAGAGGGAATCAGATGCCAGCCTCAGCCCTGCCACTGGGCCCAGCAGGGTTTGATAAAGAGCATGCAGAGAGAGGTGCTTACAACGGCCGGAGAGGCAGGACAAGACACTACAAGGCCAGTGTTCTTTGCAGGACACAGGGAAGGCTAACAAAGCAAGAGGCTCTTGAGATTGTGTCCGGGTGTCTTAGGGAACCAAAGGCATTCTCGGCTGGGGTGTCTGTCTCAAATGCTTAAAGGGAGGAATCACTCGGGAGGAATCGCCTGGGTTGGTTTGGCTGAAGCAACGAGTGCGATTGGAGGGGTAGAGAACAGAAAAAGTATGAGCGGGCAAGAGTGAACTGGGTGAGATTTGAGCAATGTCAAGCTGGGGGCAGCCGACCCTTGGCCTCAGCCAAGCCCCACCCACTGGTTAACTCAGGTGGTTATTGATTGATGCTCTATCAAAGCGCTTGGCACAGGACGCAGCAACACATGCGTCATGAGCCTTGACATTATGGTCCACGTGGTGCAATCGTGAGGTTTTTTTTTGTAGTCTCACTTCTTGCGGTCTTTACACTTGTCCTTTCTCTTCCGTGCCCTGCCCCCGGGGGGCGTGGCCTGTTTCTGCGGCTGTGATGGAATACTCAAGACTGGGTAATGCGTAAATAATAGTTTACATCTCCCGATTCTGGATGCTAAGAAGGCCGAGATCAAGGCACCAGGATTCAAGAAGCTACTGAAGGTCCTATTTGCCCTTCACCTTGTAGAAGGGAAGGGGCAAAAAGGAATAAAAGCCGCAGGAAGTCTCTCCTGCCGGGTACTAAGCCCACCCACTAGGGCAGAGTCCTTTCGGCTTGGTCTTCTTCTGAAGTACATATCATGTATACTACTGCATTGAAGACTAAGCCTCTACTTATTCATTTGTTTGTTTCTTTTTGAAACAGGGTCTCACTGTGTAGCTCTGTCAGTCCTCAAACTCACAGAGATCCACCTGCCTCTGCCCGCCAAGTGCTGGCATCAAAGTCATGTGCCACAACGTCTGGCCCACGCTTATACCTGTACATTTTTATGGGAAACATTTACAACCTGCCCAGCACTGACTGCCTTCCAGAGAGGAACTGTGCACACAGAGCTGGGATCTTTGTCAGCTGGCGCGGTACATGCACACAAGGTTTATCCTATCACATTTACTATGAGCAGCAGTGCTGTGGCGTCGGATCTCCTTCCTCCCCTTAAATCGTTCATATGACACAGGTTATCAGCTACACGTATGGTTAGCTCAGCACGAGGTTACTGAGCTACAAAGGGGCAAGAGTGACCAGGATGCTGCAAACTTAAATGCAAGTCGTGTCGGATGTTGTTTTTTTAACCTATGTGATCTCATTCAGTCCTTATAGACACAGAGGCTTCAGGGTTACTGTGAGGCAAAGTGCAGCTCTCTTCTCAAGAAGAGAGCTAGATCCAAATGAGAGCCAGGACAGCCAGGGCTACACAGAGAAACCCTGTCTCTGAAACAAAACAACAACAACAAAATGATTAAGTGCGACTATGGCGTGTGGAGTTAGAGACATCTAGTAATAATACAAGCCTAAAACAGAGCTACAAAAATTTTTTAAAAAGCATCTAAAACCTAATGAGCATCAAGGCTGGATTCTGGTTAGCATGTAAGTGCCTCCCCAAATGCATCTGTAATAAGTCAGGGGCTGGGGCCGATGAGAGGCCATTATGAAAGGACAACTCTCATGGATGTATTAAGGACCTCACAGAAGGGACATACCAGCCATTTCTCCTCTGTATGAAGACTCTGTTCACTCTGAAGGATGTGGTTATCTTTTTTCTTATTTCTTTTCCTTTCTTTCCTTTTGTTTTTGTTTTGTTTTCCTTTGAGACAGTCTTCTCTGTAGCCTGGCTGTCTGGGAACTTCATATGAAGACCAGGCTGTTCTCCAGCTCACAGGGGATCCTCCTACCTCTGCCTCCCAAGCCCAGGAACAAACGGTGAGCATCACCACGCCCAGCCTGAGGAAGTAGTTTTCAAAGCGCCATCTTAGAGGCAGAGATGGTCCTTCACCAACGGCTTGCCCTGCTGTGATAGGGTCTTCGATGTCTGGGCCTCTACAACCAAGAGCAACAATGTATGCCGTTTACAAATTGCTCTGTCTGGTGTTTTTAACAGCAGATGGAACAGACTAAGACAGAAGGAGACAGTTTTGTTTCAAGGGTCACCAGCTTCCTGAATAAGTAGTCCTTGAGCCCTAAAGGGGTAGGTGCAGCCCTGCTGGGGTAGGGGGTGGGAGGTTGGAGGTGAGGTGGGGAGAGGAGCAATCAGGTGAGGTACTAGGGACAAAGGAGCAGCTTCCGGAGTCAGCGGGAGGCCTGCTGCAGGAGATAAGGACTGGGGCAGAAGGCTGAAAGTCAAGCCCCAGGTGTCACACTCAATTCCGAGACTAAGTGAAGATGACACGTTTATTAACTGAACACAAATTCATAAGCTGACACCCTGAAGTCCTCAGGAGAGATAGAGTCCCCAGACTCAGAGACCTTAAGGAGTTCGATTCTGTAACTGAAGAGCGCCCTCTGAGAGTGAGTCAGGCAGGAACTTGCACTGGAGGGACAGCTCTGGGATCAGAAGCACAATAATGGTTTCTGGTGACAAAATGAGAGAGCTGGGTCTTTTTTTTTTTTTTTTTTTTGATTTGATTTTTTCAAGAAAGGGTTTCTCTGTACAGCCCTGGCTGATTTGGAACTCACTCTGTAGACCAGGCTGGCCTCAAACTCACAAATCCGCCTGCCTCTGCCTCCCAGAGTGCTGGGATTACAGGTGTGCTCAACCCCGGGCGGGGCCAGAGCTGGGTCTTAAGGGGGGGGGGTTGCAGCAACACAGAGAACATTTCTAGTGATACCAGGGGAAATTGAGCTCCTTAGTCTCATTAATAAAATAACTTGCTTTATTATTATACACGTGGGAGCACAAGGACAATTTTATTAGAATTTAAAGAAAACCCCGTGGCGGGTGAGCTGAAATGTTAGCTGTCACTCAGAAGAGGTCAGTGGAGGGGGGGGGGGTGGGGATCTATGCCCTTTTCACAAGCAGAAACAGGGCCGGCAGGGAGGGAGGCCTTAGAGAAAGATTAAGGAAGCCCAAATCGTGTGTGTGTGTGTGTGTGTGTGTGTGGTGTGTGTAGGGCAATGTGTTAAGGAAAGTATGCTTAGAAAGTCATAGAAGAACCGGAAAAGCTATGCTTTTCTGAATTATCTACAAAAGTAGACAGACTTAGGACCCTTTTGTTGATTACAACCGGTTATCTTCTGCACTAGGGGAAGGGATTCTAGGCAGGTAAAGTGCACTATCTCATTAAAGAATTATCTGGCCCGTCTCTTTGTCATGGCTTAAAGTGAGCCCCCCTCCTGGGGTGGTCTCTCAGGCGTTGATTGAAACCGCTCCTCTGGAATGTGATGTCGTCCTCCGGCCAGAGAGTCTGTTCTTCTGACCTGGAGGTCTGGTTTTTTTGTCTTTTCCTACTCCAATGCTAGCACCAGAGAATAAGGAGTGAAAGAGATGATCAGCCTGGAAGGATGCATCCAGCTTTGAGTGCTTTGGGGAAGCCAGTAGAAAAGATGGACCAGGGGAGCTAGGGGGAGTTGAAGGAAAGGAGTGCTAAAGGGATATCAAAATACAGTATATAAACGTATGACGTTTTCAAAGCGTAATTATATTATTATTATTATTATTATTATTATTATTATTATTATTATTTTAAGTAAACCACCCTGGGCAGTGGTGGCACATTCCTTTAATCCCAGCACTAGGGGAGGCAGAGCTGGGAGGATCTCGGAGTTTGAGGATAGCCTGGTCTACAGAGAGGAGTTCCAGAACAGCCAGGGCCACACGGAGAAACTCTGTGGGGCGGGGTTGGGGGAAGGGAGTAAAACACATATTCTCACTTTAAACAAGAAAACAAAAACTGCTTACACAGTTTCTTTATCAGAAAGATTACCGCTAAATTAGACGAATGCCTCCAAGCAGGACAGCAGTCTGGTGCCCGTAGGAGGTACTTCCTGTGGTGGGCTCTGCAGCAGGGGAGGGGCGTGGGTCTGCGTCCAACTCTCATAAGGCGTGCCCACACCTACCTTATCACCACTGGTGACCCTTTTCAAAGATTTACATATAAGTGCCATAGCCACTTACTTGATGCAATAAAATGCCCCGAGACTTTTGAGGCTCCACTCTCACAAAAGAGGCCCTTGGATCCGATGTCACCCACCTTTCTCTGTCACAAGTGAGATCCTCACAGTCAGCCTTCCTTCTTGTTAGAAAGGCTGTGGAAGCCAAAGAGCTTCCTTGGGGTTGGGAGGCAGAGGGACTGGGAGACTCTACAGAAAAGGAACAAAAGGTTCCAGGGAACTAAGGGGGGGGGGCTTTGTTTTTGTTTGTTATGTCTTTTTAAAAAAAGGAATAACCGAGGCCCCCACTTCTCAGCCCGAGGTTGGTTGGGCAAACCCGAAGACCCCTTGCTAGTGAGAGCGTGAGATGTTGAGATGTTTGGTCTCTCCTGCACCTCCGCCCCCAGCGCCCTGCCACCCTGCCCTTGTTTTCTTCAGCTACAGAGCTCCTGGAGACAGAAGCTCTAAGCCTGCTTCTGGAAGCCTCTGTGCATTGCTTGGCTCGCGCGGCTCGAGCGCCCCCTCCCGAGAAGCACCAGAACTGCAGAGCTCAGCCTCTGAGAATGAATGAGCTGCCAAGGGTGGTCTGAATGGGAGGCAAAGCTCAAAGAACCTTCTCAGTAATTGCTTTCTTTGGAAGGGCCGGATTGCATTATTCATGCCTGGTCCAGGACTGTAGGAAGCAAAGATCAGATCGTGAAATGGTGCGGAGGGCGCAACCAGCATGGTCCTGCAAGTTCCTGGCGTTCCTGGGCTCAGCTGACATGTCGGCTGGAGGGAAGGGTGGTTGCATCCTGCTTGTCAGAGGGTGAAAAAAAATGTGTATTAGAGTTCAAGGATGTGCTTCAAGGCCCTCATAGAGAAACCAAGACAACGACAACCAGCACGTTTAAGGGAAAGGGCAGCGTTGAAGCTCCCTGACAAATCTTCAAACTCCACGTACTTTAGAAAGTCCAGGTCAGCTTCTTCCAAACAGAAACAAAGCTTGACTTCTCCCTGGAAGGGTGTGAGCAGTAGGCTCTCTTGCTCATGGACTGAGGGAGGGAATGAAATGTTCTTACGTTCAAGTGGGAGGCTCTCACAAATGATCTTGGTTTAATTTTTCCTCCAAAAGTTTAGTCAGCATGCTTAGCAGAGGTTAGTGGATAGCTTATGATGTCTCACTCTATGGATGTGCAGGGAAATGCCAAGATGTTGGAGATGGGTCACTGTATGACTCATGACAGAGGCAGAGAGGCCCAGGCTCAATGGCAAAAAAGAAGCTGTTGTCCTTTCTCCAGTGTAGAGATCATGAAACCATTAAAACTGTATTCAATGGACTATACGTGAAACGAGAGAGAGAAGTTTCAAATTATACAGAAAAACTGAAAATACACCCATCTTTCTACCTCACCCTCACCTGGACAGCACTCATAAGTTACTTCTTCTAGAGGTTACTGCCTTGGAGGGAGGCAATAGGGTGGTAAATTTTTTTACTAAGAGAGGAAAAGGTAAGAGTTGGGAGTTTATTAGAAACACCGCCCACAGGGGAAGCAGGCAAGGCAGTGGAGGGAAACCAGCAGCACAGAGGCATTCTGGAGGCAGGGTTAACAGGATTTCTTCAGGGGCAGTGAGTTCCAGTGTCCCTGTGTCCTGGAGCAATTGCGGCTGGGGCTTATCAGGGCTAAGTTTTCATTCCCAGGAGTGGTCCTGCTGTGAGGCAATCTTGGCCTTGCTCTGAGCACAGCCTGCTGTGAGCAATAACAGCCTTGTTTGTGAGTCTTAGAATAGCTGAAGACAGCTGCTGACCTCTAGACCACACCCCGTCACTTGTGATTTGAAGTGATAGGAAACATAAATTTACACGTACCCCTTCATAAACATTCTGTCTTACCTCTTACTTACTTCTACACCTCTTAAAAAGAAAAAAAAAAAAAAGGACCTTACATAGGTTGACCTCAGGCTTGAAATACTCCTAATCCCCCTGCCTCTCCATCCTAAATGCTTGAGACCACAAGAGGCACCCTGAAGATCTAAAGTCCCCTCTCCCCAAGCCCAGGATAACCCAAGAAGAAAAAGGGAAACCCACCAACTTTTTCGTTGACAAAGAAGTTCAATATTCTTTCTTGTTAAAATCTCTTTAAGTCTCTTCATCAGTTTAAAAATGGCTTCCCTGTGGTAACAGAAACAAAATAAAAACCCAGGACCTCTTAGAGGCCCTAAAAAAATTTGGACTATTGAGCCTCCATTAAGAAGAACTTACTCTGCCAGTTACAGGTGACCTTCCTAGACCCAGGGGACTTGGCATCAGTCAATGGCCAATGTGTCACCAATTGGCAGAAGCTGTCCTCCACCCTGTTTACACATCAGTGCAGCAATGACCTCCCGGTTAAAAATAATGCCAACATGACTCATTACCACCCTCTCTTCTTGAATGCCCCTAGGATAAATTTTTTAGCTGCTCTGCTGCTGGACCCTGACCTCAATCTATGAGCCTCACCATGACTACTTGGATGGGTGCAGAGGTAACATGCTTCACCATTGGCAATAGCCCCATTCAGGATGGACAGAGGTATGCTGGGGCAGCGGTATTCTCAAACACCGAGATCATATGGGCAGAGCCAGCCCTGGCCGGAATGTCAGCCCAGAAAGCTGAACTGGCAGCTCAGGCCAAGGCGTTAGAGCTGAGAAAAGACAAGAGTCACAGATAACCAGTGTGCCTTTGCTACCACTCATATCTGTGGGGCAGAAGGAAGGACTATACTCCAGTTCAGAGAGCAACAAGACAGCCCAATGGGTGGTCTTAAACATTGGGCCCCCGCATGTCCTTGATTGCCTGTACCCAGGAGATCCCACACTCTCTGACCAGACAGAAGATGTGATCTTCTGCCCATGTCTCAGTGTCCTAAGAGATGACAGAGGACAGCTGACTACAAACTAATTGTACGCGAGAACATGGGTATACGTGTACTGAAGAAGCTCCATTGTTGGTCACACATTGAACACTGGAGAACGCAAGACTTAGTCTGCTGGTCCCACATGAGAGTTAGAGATGCCAATTTGAAACAGCTGAAATTGCTAAAATCTATAAGGCCTGTCAATTGACCAATGTGGTTGCAAATGAGAAGAACTGAAGAATTCAATGCCAGAGCACTAAGCCAGGAGTCTGTCAGGAAACAGAAGTCACAGAGGTAAAACCAGGAATATTTGATACAAATATTTGCTAATATTTATAGAGACATTTTTAGGATGGACTAAGACTTTCCCTACCAAACATGAGACTGTGGAGACAGTAACAGAGAAACTACTAACTCCAAGGAATGGGTTTTCTAAGCTTATAGGGTCAGACAATGGATCTATATTTGTGTCTCAGGTTAGATATTAGCTAATATTCGGGGGATTGATTGGAAACTTCATTGTGCTTACAAACCCCAGAGTTCAGGATATGTAAAAAAGATAAGCAAAATCCCGAAAGAGACTTTAACTAAATTGACCTTAGAAATTGATGGTGACTGGGTGACTCTTCTCCCCTTCGAGCGTTATAGACTATAGAACTCCCCGCATCAAATGGGAAACATCCCTTTAGAAGTTATGCTTGGTTCATCTACTGACAGAAGCGCGTGCCTATTGGACACCCTCGAAATTGTGTAACAATTAGCAATCATCTGTTTCTGGGTTCACAAAGGTGTTTGGCTTAAATTTTGAACTTTCCATAAAACAGGTCCACCTCTGGAGCTCCACCAACTTTAGCCTGGAGATTGGGCCCTGGAGAAGAGACACTGCCAGGGGTCACTAGAACTTCACTGAAAGAGTCCCTGTGCTACAGGGTTGCAGTGTGGATCCACTGCACATCTGTTTGCAGTTGAAGAAGACCCTGGCTGGCAGGAGGAGAATTCAGCCTCAAGACTCCCTCCTGTCTCCCACTGATGTGCCCCTGCCCAAGCCCCAGGGACACCACTAAGACATAACCCTGTTACTGCTTTCATGAAGCTTCAAGAAGTCTCATGATTGGGACTTCTAGTCACAAGAGAAAGGGGGCATGAGATGCCAAATCTTTTAAGTTCAGACTCCATTTTGGAGAACCTGACGTAAGTTTGAACTCAGGTAAACTAACAGGCCGGTACCTAACATTAGTTTCCAAGTTGTCCCCCAACAAAACCTGAGTCTAGCTCCAGTCTCTAGGCTAATCCCCAACAAGACCAGTGTTTTCAGGTTACACCCTCAATAAGACCAGTGTCTCCAGGTTATTCCCCAACAAGCCTGCACCCCCAGGTTATAAGCCCACCCCCTGCCTAATGGCCACCAGTGCAGAGAGGAGCAGAAGTTAATTTATGACACGACGCTCAGCACCAGCCAATTATATTAAAGGCCACAGTAGCTTTCCAATTAAATGCTTGCACACGTACTCCCTGCTTGCTGCTTCCTATAAAGTCTTGCTCCAATAGACAGTCCCCCCTCCCCTGCATGATGGTGGTGTGTTGGGGGTGGAGGCGGAGCTACATCGAATAGAATAAAGACCCCGCTATGAGTTACATCAGATTGGCTCGTGTGTGTGTGTGTGTGTGTGTGTGTGTGTGTGTGTGTGTGTGTGTTTGGGGATCACTCACATTTCCCTGGCACTGCAGAGCCCCCATGCTTTTTTTGATTATTATATTTCCCATGGGTTGCTTCTACAGTGTTAAATGTAAGTTAACATTTATTAACTTACATTTATTAACATCTGCATTTATTCATTTGCTTATTCATTCATTTGCTTGTTTTTATTTACTGCCTATTGAACCCAGAACCTCACACAATCTAGGCGAAAGCTTTGCCACTGAACTAATTCCTCAGCCCACACTGCTGCTGTTTTAACATACTTGCTTACTAAGTCACTCACCTTGTATAGTACTGGCTAAGCGACACTGGAGTTAGGTAAAAGTCTGAAAATGAAATCATATAAGATTAAAGATGTAATGTATAAGATCTAGTGGCTCTAAAATTTTGGAAGATGGTAACCATTTAGAAGATGTTGTATAGTTTGATGTGCAAATGATTATGTATATTCATATATATATATTTATACATACATATATAAAACCATTTATATAGTTATAAAGAAAAAGACTTCATGTGGTAGGCATAAACTATCATGAAATATTTGAAGTAAAAAGATAATAAATGGAATTGTTTGGGGGGCCGGAGGGACACAAGGTGGAGAAGCCTCCTCACTGACATAGAAGACTCGAAATAGGTATTTTCCTTCACGAGGAGAGATACATGAGAGGGTAGATTGAAGCTGCCTGGAATAATGGGACTGGCGTTTCAAAGCAGACTCTGTTGCTTTCTGATTGTTACAGTTCTGAAGGAGCCAGCCAGCCAGCCGTGCCGGGCCTCCACGTCTTCGTCTGTGAGACAGACAACAGCTACCTGAGACACTAGACTAGCCAAGGATTTGAAGAAGGACTGTGAACTCTGCTCTTGACTCCCTTGTTATCGAAGCACTGAGAAAGATTACTCATAAATGGCAGGACAGAAAAGCAGTTGAGAAGAGAGATGTGTCTACTGAACAATGTGCCTCTCAGATGTAGCCAGCTGAAGAATCTGTTCCCTGGTGGTAATAAGACATAAGAAAACCACAAGTCTCAAGATTAGTTCAGCTAACAGCCATTGTTCCGATACCTGTATTGGAACGCATTGCTTCAAAACCACACCACATGAGCTTGGGGTAATGTTTTGTTGGGGATTCCATTTCTGAACTTGAAATTTGTTTAGGTTTCCTCCCCAAAACCAAGAGAAGATGGGAAGCAGAAGGCAGGCTCTTCAGGGTCGCCTTAGCTTGCTGGAAAGTTCAGCGTGCTACTGTGTGCCTTCAGCCCAGGAAGTAGTGTGAATGGCAGACCTGAACTATTTACTGCAAGACAGACAGCCACATTTTGGATAGGATGGTCATCAATTTCCAAACTGATAGATGGAGGTTAGACAGTGTCTGTGGTGCTTAATATTGATCACCGATGTGACAGGATCTCAAATGCATGAATAAACTGTCTCAGAAACAGAACACATGGGTTCCAGGTCTTCATCAAAGCAACTCACCTGGATTTACCCCTGGTGAATGCTGATGGTCAACGACTTTATTTATTTATGTTTTTTTGTGTTGCCTGTTTATTCTGTCCTTGGAACCTGGACTGAATTGGTCCCAAGTGGGGTGGTGATTTTCACTGAGGCACGAATAAAATGAAGCCCTCTCCCCCCTTTTTATCCCATTTATTTATTTATTTATTTATTTATTTATTTATTTATTTATTATTTTTTATTATAGTTTTTTATTTTCTATATTCTATGTTTACATTCCAAATGATTTTCCCTCTCCCAGTTCCCCCCTCTACGAGGACAGAGAAGAAGGAGGGGGCTGATGGGAGAATGGGCAGAGGGAAGAGGGCTTAGGGATATTATGGGGAGGTCAGTAACTTCTTAGCCTCCCTTTTTTGTTTATTTTCATTAAGACACATTGTAACCTGAAAACAATAATTCCACAAGTCTGGTTTTCCATAGCAGAAGTGTCAATTTTCCAGAAAGTGAAAACTTAGAACCAAATGACTATCTTTATTTCAATTTCATTTTTTTTATTCACTTTATATTCTGATAACAGTCCCCTTCCCTCTTCTCTTCCCAGTCCCATCCTTATAATTATCTTACCCATTGCCTCTACCACTTCTTCTCAGTGAAGGGCAGACTGTCCTTCTTGGATACTGACTGCCCCACCCTGGTACATCAGGTCCCAGTGGGTCTCCCCACATTCTCTCCCAGTGAGGCCCAACCAAGTAGTCCCAGTAGAGGAGAAGGGGATGCAATGGCAGGGAACAGAGACCTCGAGACAGCCCCTGCTGCAATTGTTAGGGAATACATATGAAGACCTAACCCTAACACTAATGCCAACCCTAACTCTAATCCTAACCCTAACGCTAACCCTAACTCTAACCCTAACTCTAACCCTAACCCTAACCCACCCTAACCCTAACTCTAACCCTAACCCTAACCCTAACCCTAACCCTAACCTTACCCCAACCCTAACCCACCCTAACCCTACCTTAACCCTAACACTAATCCTAACCCTAACCCTAACCCTAACCCTAACCCTAACCCACCCTAACCCCCATGCTCCTGGATGCTCTCTGGTTGATGGTCCAGGTGCTGTGAACCCCCATAGTCCCAGGTTAGTGGGTTTTCTTGTGGTGTTCTTGACCCCTCTGGCTCCCTCAGTTCTATTCCCCACTCTTCCACAAGCCTCTCTAGGCTCTGCCTGACATGTGGCTGTGGGTCTCTGCGTCTGCCTCTGTCACTGCTGGATGAAGCCTCTCAGGAGACGGGCTAGTTTCCTGGTACATGCATAGCAGAGTACTGTAAATAGTGTCAGGGGTTGGCTCTCTCCCCTGGGATGTCTCAAGCTGGACCAGTCATCGATTGGCTTTTCCCTCAGTTGCTTCATCTTCATTTATGCACATCTTGTAGGCAAGACAAATTTTGGGTTGGAGATTTTTGTGGATGGACTGATGTCTCTTGTCCTTCACTGGAAGTCCTGCCTGGTTATAGGAGGAGTTGGCCATTTTGGTCTCTATATCCCCCTCTGGTAGGAATCTAAGCTAGAGTCACCCCCATAGACACCCCATATCCTCTCCCATCCCAGGCCTCAGCTAGTCACCAGAGATGTCCCCCTCCTCCCGATCTCCATTCTCATTCCCAGGCCTATCTCCCTTCCCGCCCCAGTGACTGTCATTTTGATGCTGGGTTGAAATTAATTTCTACTTTATACATGATTTGTTAGCTTCTTGTGAGTAACATAAAGAAATATGTTCTAATGCTTTTAGTACAAAGTTATTTTAAGAAGCAAGTAGAGGGTGTCAAGCCTTTGGGGGTCAGTTAAAATATTTATTTTGTTTAAGGCATCAAAAAAGTTGGTGGGAAAAGTAGAGCTCTTTAGACCTCAATGTTAGAGATCATCCGTGACCATCTACAGGTAAAGTCTAGACATCAGTTCAAGGTGCACAACCTTATTGTCATCTGTTGGCTGGCATTCTCATAACCCAGATGGCAGATTCTTCATACACTACAGAAATTGCAGAGCGTGAAAATCTTAGTTCTTCTGTGAAAATGGATATCAAGGACAACTGTGGAATTAAAAAAACACTTATAAATATTTATGAACCCAGAAAAACAAAAAAGCTATTGAAGTAAAAATGAAAAAAATAAAATTGGAGAAAAGGGAGGCAGAGATTAAATCACGGGCAGACAAGTTGTTCACTTCCAAGCATCCTAACAACCTTGCAGAAGAAACAATGAAGACAAAACTCTGTGGCCTATGGTACTAAGAAGAACTGGTCTTACAAAGGTCAGTCTGTTATATTCTGGCATCTTCAAGACCAGTTTCCCAGGAGATGCAGGGATGCACTGTTTTACCCTGATTCTCAGTGTGAATCAAGGACACCATAGAATTTACCCTGGGGACATCATAGCCACAACAATTAGTTCAACTGGCTAAGTTTCTGACTGATGCTGAAAGTTTTAACATCAGAATTTTAAAATTCTTGGCTATTTGAGAATGCCAGCATAGACAATCCTGTGACCAGCTTCCCTTTGTAGGTCTCTGCCCAAATGTAGCCTCTTTGGCATCTGTCCCATCTGTCATAGGACGTGCCCATCACTGCAACCCTTTACTAAACATCCTGTCCTTCAAAGAATAACACTACTTTTGCTTGCTGTCTCTAAACCTGTGGGTCATGACTCCTTGGGGGGGGGGGGGGTCAAATGATCCTTTTATAGGGCTTGCATTTCAGATATCCTACATATCGGATATTTACATTACAATTCATAACAGTATCAAAGTTATAGTTATGAAGTAGCAATGAAAAGAATTCTATGGTTGGTGGCACCACAACATGAGGAACTGTATTAAGGGGTCACAGCATTAGGAAGGTTGAGAACCAACTGCTCTAAAAAAAAGTAGACATTGAGGCAGGCAGACATGGTTTTGCTCATTGCTTTCTTCCTGGTACTTGGTATTCTGTGCCTAATGTGTGGGATTTGGTAAATTCTGACCAGTGAGACACCTTCCACAGAAATGAGCCTGGGGCTAGAGAGACAGCTGCGTGGTTAAGATACATGCTGTTCATGCAAAGGATCTGAGCACTCTCAAGCTGGGGTCATTCATAATCACTATGAACTGCAGCTCCAGGGGATTCAACATCCTCTGCTGGCCTCTGTGCGCTTTCTCTGTCTCCCCTTACCCCCATTTTTTTTTTTAATAGTAAAGTCTTTGGGCTGAAGAGATGGTTCAAAGATTAGGGGAACTTGTTGCTCTTGCAGAGGATCTGGGTTTGTTTACCCAGTACCCCCATGTTAGTTCTCAATCATCTGTACCATCAGTTCTAAAGGATGCTGCCCCCTCTTCTGGTCCCTATGGACACTTAGGCACACACATGGTACATATATGAAGGCGAGACACTCATACACATAAAGCAAATAGCCTTTAAAAATAGCGGTCTTAGAAAATAATTTCATAAAGTAAAGAAAATGAGGACTGCCCTAGAAAAGGAACATTTTGTCTCATCTTAGTTGCTGCCTTGTATGCCAGAGATGGAAAACAGATATTTCATAATACCTCACTCCTACATACAGGATTTGACTGAGGAGAGCAACAGAAAGGCAGACTGTAAAGACACTGTAGAGAAATAATTTGCATCGAATAGAACAGGAATTAGAATTACAGCACTTTCATCTAATGGGCAGCGGACTCGGACTCGTTTCTTTCACCCACTAAACGTCACAGGACCTCAGGACCTGCAGTCAGTCTGACATTACCTGCCAACAGTGCTGTGTGCGTGCCTCTCTTGTGGCTCTTCTGAGTGCATGTGCTCAGAATTGATGATAAAAACATCTTTTCTTAAATAGCCCATGACTGACCATTCTGCATCGGGGTAGAGTTCAGATACGATGAACTTCTGAGGATCAGTTTGGAAGTCATTCTTTCAAGCACAGATTTAAGGGAAATTTTAGTATAAAAGTAATACATGACAGTTCACCGCTTTACCTGGGTATGTCTGTGTACCCTGCACATACCCAGTGTCCAAGGAAAACAGAAGAGGGATTCAGACCCCCTAGAGCTGGAGTTATAGATACTTGTGGGCTGCCATGTGGGTTCTGGGATTTGAATCCAGGTCCTCTGGAAAGAGCATCCAGTGCCCTTCACAGCTGAATCTCCTCTCTAGCCCTAAAGCATTTTGAACCATGGAGATGAAAGCATTTTGGGACTGTTAAAGCAGCCCCATTCCGATTGATGACATAGGCTAAGTCTTGTGATCACCATACTTTAGGAAAGCCATCTTTAGAATTAGCCATCATGAGGCTAATTCTAACACCAAACCCATGTGCACACACAGGACATGTATCAAACGTCTGCAAGCTTAGCAGTTTATGTGCTAGAGCTGATAGGATAGGAACCAACACAATGTTGCAGCACCATGTGTCTAGGTATGTAGCCATCTTTCTGGTGTTTCACTAGAATGGTTGGATCAACTACTCGTAACAAACTATTTGATGTGTACATACTGTGGCAAGTCTCATTAGGATGAATGTTTCCGGTCATCATTCAATACTCATAGGAAGTTGAGAAGTAATAAGGGACCTTATACCTTGCAGGCCACGAGAAATGAGGAACTACAGGGTTGGTTGTCTGAGACTGTCTTGGAACCAGTAGCCATGCTTCTGTGTAGCATTGGGCATAAGGCACAAAACAGGAACGGGAGCCAGTCCTAGTCAACATTGCCTCTAATGGTAGTGAGGAGAGGCCTGTAGGCATATATTTTTTGCAACCTACTTTTAATAAGGGTTCAACCTCTCCTCTACCCTACCACCCAGCAGCAGAGGCAGTGGAAGGAAAAAGTTATTAGGCTATGGGGGAAGTGGATCTGTTCAGCAATAGTTCTTTGGGGCTAAGCTTGATCTTCTTTGGCAGCAAACCAAGGCTCAGTGCTCGTCTCCCACTGTCTGTGGGGTCATATTTACACTCCTCCATCAAATGTCCTTTCACATGGTTGCTATATCCAAACATTCTTTCACCCGTGTCTACTTCAAGAAAACAATCTTTCACATGTTTGCTTTAACAAGACATCTTTTCTTCTGTGTGTTCCAGCAAAACATCATTTGACATAACTAATTTTCCAAAGAACTACAAGTTTCCACTTCAGAGGTCAGCATTAACTATCTCAGTGTCCATCAGCCTTGGGCAACTCTAGCCTGAGAGCTGCATTGGCTACTCCCCCCTTCCCTTCCTTCCCCTCCCACCCCTTCCTTCCCCTTCCTTATCTTTTTTTCTCCTCCCTCCCCTTCCTTCCCCTCCCACCCCTCCCCTTTCCTCTCCTCTCCTCTCCTCTTCTTTTCTCCTCCTCCTTATGTTTTTTCAAGATAGGGTTTTTCTATGTAGCCTTGGCTGTTTTGGAACTTGCTCTGTAGACCAAGACGGGCTCAAACTCACAAAGATCCACCTGCCTCTATCTCCCAAGTTCTGGGATTAAAGGCATGTGCCACCACCACCTAGCTTCTTTTCTTTTTTTATGGGAAAGCATTTTTCATACAATACATTTTGATGCTGATTTTTCCTGCCTTAATTTCTCCCAGAGTCTTCCTACCTCTTTACTTACCCAACTTTACAAACTTTCTCTTTAAACAAACAAAAGTGAAGCAAACTTACCAACAACCCTCCCAAAACTTCACAAAACCTCCACACAACTCCCCACAAAAAGATAGAAAAATAAAAATAAAAATAAATAAACAAAAGGCTAGTAAGACAAAAAGAAAATTGCCCAAACAAAGCAAAATGAAACAGAAAGTCTACAAAAATACCATTGAGTTCACTTTGTGTTGGCCAACTACTCATGGGTATGGTGCCTTTCCTTAAGATTTCATTAGCAAAAGCTGATTTTTCCTTTACTACCAGGTATCAATTGCAGATAGCTCTTTGGAGGTCCCAGTCTCAGTATTGGGACTTACGTCTGCCTTGAGCCTGTGCAGTTTAATTGTACAAGACCTGTTTGCTGAAGCACTCCACTGGCAACAAGGTGCCTTTATTATGGATAGTTGTGAACCACCATGTGGTTGCTGGGATCTGAACTCAGGAACTTCGGAAGATCAGTCAGTACTCTTAACCACTGAGCCATCTCTCCAGGCCCAGCAATTTGAGTTTAAAAAGAGTTGTTTTTTTGCTTGTTTGTTTTTGGTTTTTCCTAGCAGAAAGGACTATGGCCATTGGAATAGGTCGTGAGTCTACTTGAGAACCACCTTGAAGATCAAGGTAGTGTTCAAATTAACGTCCTGCCCTGCTGGTCCAAATGCCTCCTCTGCCTTGTGTTGATTCAGCCGAGGCCTGACTGTTCCTTCTAGGTTGTACCACTGCTGCTGCTATCCTGACACTACTGAACTGGACTACTGGTATACCCAGGAAGTGTATGCAAGTGGATTTAATTGCCACTGCTAACCTGTGACCTGAACTGCTGGTTTCCTGCCAAAGCAGATGGAATTTGCTCCAAAGAACCACTTCACTCATACCCTAATGACTTTCTTTTCCACTATCTCTGGTGGGTGGTGGACTAGAAGGGGGACTAAGGCAATTAAGAACCGTCTTTAAAAGAAGGCATTGAAAAAAAAAAGTCCTGATATTTTCTGTACTGATGCTCACGGAAACCTTCTAGAAGTAAATAGGACAGAGTGACTTATTGTAAACTAAACTGCAGTCCGGCGCAGATACAAATGACAGAGTCAGACCACAAGGTGGCGCATCTGGCTCTCTAATGGGATTTAGCAGTTCCCTCACAGAGGCTGCAGCACAACCGCTGTGCTCAGGCTGCCTGAGTTGGTAGATTTTAGATCTGAAAAGGCCTGGGGGACGCCTTTTTAACAGGATATGCCCTCCTTTGGGGTTGGATGGGAGTCTCCTCCACCTTGAGGTGTGGCTCAGCTGCAAGCCACCCAGTCTCTGGCTTACCTTATTGAGTGATCAGGGCTTTTCCTTTGCTGTGTGCACTCTAAACACTGTAAGAGTAAGGGGGAAATGACATGGTGGAAGAAAGGTGATTTCATGGCTCTAACACCGGCACTGTGAGGACGGCACCTGCTTACAACTGTATGCAGCTATCAGTCTGTGACTACAGAACTCTCCACAAAGCCCAGTCTTAGAGAAGGCACCAAGAGTTCCGGGGGAGTCTGCCAGAGAGGAGGAAGCAGAGACGGAAGGTCCACCTCTACCCTTCCCTGAGAGAATGATGACTTGGCGAAAGCATGCTGGGAAGTGCAGAGGACCCTTGGCATGTAGGCTTCCCCCGAGGGCACTTGTGAGTGTGTTGTGGGGAGGCCGGAGGCTACTAGGAGGAAGAGGAGATGGGGAGGAAGAGAGCAGAGAATCTAGACCGGAAGTCCCCACTACAGTCAAAGGGAACGGTAGGGACAGTTGGCTCCCCCCACCTCCAAACGTTTGCAACAGCTGGAAGCCAGGCACCTTCCTACTTCCACACTTTATCTCTGCAGATGATTCTTGTCACACAGAAGCAAAGATGACCTGTAGGTGGTGCCCTGAGAAATAAAAGCTAAGAAAAGCCAGAGTAAAGCACCTTCTACTCGGACCGCAAATGCTTGCATTTTCTCTATCTTCTCCATGCCACTGCATGCTGGAGGGCTGAGTCCTAGAGAGAAAAAGGACCTGAGAACTGGGAAAGCACAAGTCACCTCAGACACCCCAGGGTGCTACTAAGGAGGTCCCTAGGTCAACACCACACCCGTCTGTCTCCCTGCTTGAAGTCAGCCGCCACAAGGAGAAAGGGGAAGCTGCGAGTAGCCAAATAGGAATTTGAAACTTTGTCAGCCACCCAACAACCAGTTTACTGGAGAGATCGCAAAGCTTTCTCAGTACCCCCCAAAGGGCAAAAGGAGGTCATCTGACAGGGCAAGGTTGCAGCTGGGGGTTGGATACATAGTCCCTTCCCCCTCCCGCTGAGGCATTTGCTCTCAGCTCTGTTCTTCTTGGCTGTGAAATTCTCAGAGTACAGACACTGTCAGCTTACTAACAGCTAAAGGTGTTGTCCCAAAGGGACATGCTGTGAAAGCCACACGGGTTTCACAAGATGGTGTGAGAAAAGCTCATCGGAACCAATCACTGTGCAGCAGGGGAAGACAGCTGCCAGTGGCGGCTGCCATTAGCCAAGACAGGGCAAAGGCCCACGGACCAGGCACAGGCTAGGGTGCGATGGTGGGAGCAAGAGTACCTTCGTGAGTCCTTGGCTCAGCGTCCTGTCAGGTCCTACAGGGAAGACAGAGAAAGCATCCTAAGGCTCCTACTCATTGTATGGAACAAGGTGTCCTTACAATCCTTGTCCTTAGCGGGGATACAGCCTATGGCTACAGACCTTCATATGTGGTCCAGAGCTCTTCATCTCAGTCACCACTGCTGAGAGAGAGAGAGAGAGAGAGAGAGAGAGAGAGAGAGAGAGAGAGAGAGAGAGAGAGAGAGAGAGAGAGAGAGAGAGAGAGAGAGAGGGAGAGAGAGAGAGAGATTAAAGATTGTTTAGCGAGCAGATTCTACACCGTCTGGGTCTCCTCCTCTGCTTGCCTTCCCCAGCACAGCATTTCCTTCAGCAGGGGATGAGGGACAGGTGCACTGGTAAAATGCTCGACAACACAAGAGCACCTGGTTCAGTTAAAAGTGCTCGGCTCTTTCTGAAACTGTTAGTTGAAATTTGAACCAATGGGACATAAAGAAGCGACACTGTGGGGCGCGGCAAGGTCATGCTGTATTGGTGTCTTCCGAAAGGACCCACAGAGCTGATGTGCCTTTTCTACCCCATGTAAAAAGTGAGACAGAGTCATCTGTGAACTGGGAAGTGGGAAATCATTCAACATCGAATCTGCCAGGAGGTTGGAGACGCGGGAAGTGAGTTTCTCTTGTTTGTGAACTATCCAGTTCGGGGTAGTTTGTTAGAGCGGCCATTGAACTAAACACACCTTCTACTCCTTCCTGTAGTCTTCATTCTCTTTAGATAGGCCCTGGAATAGGACAATAAATCTGGTATGTCAGAGGAAGCCCAGGCAGGGAATGAGCTGCTGTTCTGCTTCCTTGAGGTGTTCCTGAGTAAGGGAAGGTGTTGGGAGGGGTGTTGGTGGAGACAATCACCAACAGGGTTCATTCAATGGAGTGTCCGCCTAGAATGAGGAAAGCCTGGGGCTCTGTCCCCAGTGTGAGGCATGGTGGTATGAGTCTGGATTCAGGAGGATCATGGCCATCAGCTCCCATATGTCAAGATCAAGGTCAGCTTAGGCTACATGCATACGTACTGAAGAAGCATGGTGGTTGGAGGATCAGAGTTACCTGTGAACAAACTACATAGTGTTTTGCTTTTTAAAGTAGGAACTCAAACAGTTTTATTGAGCATAAAAATAAAGGAATATAAATGTATTAAACAATAACAGCATCATTTTTCAACAGTAACACAACATTGACTTTAAAAAAATTGTTTTATTTACATTCCAAATGCTACCTCCTTCTCAGTCTTACCTCCAAGAGTTCCTCATCCTTTTTACCTTTGAGAGGATGCTCCACCCACCGCTCCCCCACCCCACCTCATCTCCTTAACTTCCCTGTCTTCCCTCCATGGGGCATCAGGTCGCTAAAGGATTAGGCACATCCTCTCCCACTGATGTAGGGGATGGGGTCACCAACCTACCTTCAAAATTTTTGACCCAGAATAGATCTAAAAGAAATGCAGGGACAAAAATGGAGCAGAGATAGAAGGAAAGGCCATGTGGTGACTGGCCCAACTTGGGATCTGTCCCATGGGAGGGCACCATTGCACCTTGACACTATTACTAACACCATGTTGTGCTTGCAGACAGGAGCCTGGCATGGCTATCGTCTGAGAGGCTCTACCAGCAGCTGACGGAGATACAGATACCCATAACCAGGCATTGTACTAAGGCCAGGGACCCCAATAGAAGAGTTAGGGGAAGGACTGAAGGAGCTGAACGGGATGGCAACTCCATAAACAGAGCAGTAGTATTAACTAACCTGGACCCTGGTGAGCTTCCAGAGACCAAGTCACCAACAAAAGAGCATACACGGGTTGACCTGTGGCCCCTGGCACATACATAGCAGAGGACTACTTACTCAATTTTTCATTGTAAGAGCAGGCATTGAGCATGTCTTTGCTCTTGGGACTCTGCTGTGCTGCCTGTGGCTAACGATGGTGCCTAATGGCTAACAGACACTGAAAAAAAACTAGCATACTAAGTGCTCTGTGAAGTTAGTTACTATTGTTATTAAAAATCCTCTTTCAGTTATCCCAACTTTAAGTGTGTCTGGCCTTTCCATAGGAGGGGTTGTTGATATAACACATCTCAAGAAGGGGACTTTGGAAGTGGAAAGAGCGTCATGTTGCATATCTAAAACCTATTTGCCTCTCTGCTACACCAGGAGAACACACCAAGGGTAAAAACTGTCACACCCATCTTTGTGTTCCTGTTTCTTTTTGCTTTCCTCAGTAGCCTGTGTCTTTGATCTGTTGGAAGTATTTTTCTTTTCATGCTGAACTGTAAAGAGCCTTTCTAAAGCTAAAAGCCTACAGTATTTAGGATCTCACTAGTGACTGCTGAAAGGCTGGCAGTGTCCCCAAATCTTTGGACACTGTACAACTTGAGTGTAGAAAGGCTTCTGTGATAGCTCCTAGCAGGGTGATGCCCAAGAGGCTGAGGAACGAGAACCTCACCCCGAGGAAGGTTCAGATCTCAGCTTCAGAGCCCCGTTGAAGATGGATGTTTCAATTAGGATCCTGGACTTTGTTTTCCTATGTGAATTATCTGGCAGCTACCTACCCACAGTCTCCTACAGGGGAAGCGACTTACACAAGAATGCATTTAGAAATGGGCACCCTTCCACATGGGATCTTGACAGAAAGTTGGATTTGTTTAGGAAAGAGGAGAGATGTTTTGCCACATGGCAGAATTGGTGGAGGGATATGTATGAGTTATCCTGAGATTCAGTGGCTAGAGTTGCACAGGGAACCTGGGCAGGTCCCCAAGCAACCATGTCATCAGTTAGCAACCACCTAAGGTTATGTATTCCTGGGCATATGGTGGTGATGAAGGACAGGGCCATAAACATATGCGTAGGCAGAAGATAAGTTGCCAAATATATGCATATATGTACATATGTGTACACAAATATGTATATATTTGCCTGTGTATAAAATATATAATATATGTATGTCTGCACTTATGTGTCTGTATATATGATGCATATGCTTGGAGAATTTTTTGGAAAAAAATCATCAGAGCAATGATTCAAGAGAAGATAATGGAGATAGATGACTCAGCACCTAAGAACACAGTCTGTTTTTCCCAGGAAGCCTAGTTCAGTTCCCAGTGCGTGTATCAGGTGGTTCTAGGGGTATCTCTGGCCTTCTTGGGTGACTGCATGCTAATATACAAACCCACAACACAGATACACACATATAAGCAAGACTAAAAAACATTAAAGGAAGGGTAATAACAATTAGTGGTGTTATAGATGTTTTATATTATATGAATTGATATTCCCACATAAATTGGGATGCAAAAGATATGAAAGATCAAAAATGCTTGTCAATTAGAAAGTGGGTACCAAATGGACATTGATTGCTCTGCTTAGTGGTGACTCATTGGTCCCTAGGTTTGATTTTCCATGTATTACCAGATAAATCTGTGGCTGAAGAAGAGAAGGAACACCAGACTTCCAGGCATTGTTATTCTGGTCTCCTTCAGAAAGCCAGCCTTGTTCTCACATCTGGCTGAGGGAAAGCTTGAGAATACAAAGTGCTTGTATATTTTATTTTATGGAAAAGAAGTTGGAGATGGCTATTAGACATCATTTTCTGTGTGCTAGTCTTCCCAAGAGGCAGGGCTGTTGCTCCTCTGACAGGCAAGAGTCAACAGCCTGCCAACAAATCAATGGCAGATACCTCTAGGGCATGAGGGAGTCTTTATCTGGAAGGTTTCTCCTTCAGCAAGTGAACAGGAACAAAATCCAGAAGACTATCTACATGAACATGTGTTTATACACTTTCTCCAGGTCACACTGGTCAGGTGTTGAGAGGGATGGTGGGTAGGTGGGTGAATGGGCCGGTGAATGGGTGTGTAGGTGGGTGGGTGGGTGGAAGCATTGGCCTTTGGGCTCATTTTGGAGAGAGATAAACTTACACCTGTTAAGAAGTATCTGGACAATCTGCATCTGGGAGCTAGGGCTGTCCCACAGCCCTCAGTGCACACTGGTCCTGCCAGGGGAGAGCTGGTCTCCAGGGAGTGCTCTGACACCTGGGCTTGGCAGTGAGATCACCATTTTCTCTCCAGTGACTGTTCAAGGCAGGTCCGGCCAGGAGCACACAGGCACAAGAATGGTGGAGCAGCTGGGTCATACATACCTGCTGATGGAGTATGGTGCTTGGAGGATCTGAGTTACCTGTGAACAAACTACTTACTGTTTCTTTTAAAGTAGGAAATTCATCAACAAAATCCACCCTATAACCTCATAAAATTACAAAGTTTCTGTAAGGCAAAGGACACCATCAAGAGGACAAATCGGCAACCAACAAATTGGGAAAAGATCTTCACCAATCCTACATCAGATAGAGGGCTAATATCCAATATATATAAAGAACTCAAGAAGTTAGACTCCAGAAAACCGAACAACCCTATTAAAAAATGGGGTACAGAGTTAAACAAAGAATTCTCACCTGAAGAACTTCGGATGGCGGAGAAGCATCTTAAAAAATGCTCAACTTCATTAGTCATTAGGGAAATGCAAATCAAAACAACCCTGAGATTTCATCTTACACCAGTCAGAATGGCTAAGATTAAAAATTCAGGAGACAGCAGGTGTTGGAGAGGGTGTGGAGAAAGAGGAACAGTCCTCCACTGCTGGTGGGGTTGCAAATTGGTACAACCACTCTGGAAATCAGTCTGGCGGTTCCTCCGAAAACTGGGCACCTCACTTCCAGAAGATCCTGCTATACCACTCCTGGGCATATACCCAGAGGATTCCCCACCATGTAATAAGGATACATGCTCTACTATGTTCATAGCAGCCCTATTTATAATTGCCAGATGCTGGAAAGAACCCAGGTATCCCTCAACGGAAGAGTGGATGCAAAAAATGTGGTATATCTACACAATGGAGTACTATTCAGCCATTAGAAACAATGAATTCATGAAATTCTCAGGCAAATGGATGGAGCTAGAGAACATCATACTAAGTGAGGTAACCCAGACTCAAAAGGTGAATCATGGTATGCACTCACTAATAAGTGGATATTAACCTAGAAAACTGGAATACCCAATACATAATCCACATATCAAATGAGGTACAAGGAGAAAGGAGGAGTGGCCCCTGGTTCTGGAAAGACTCAGTGAAGCAGTATTCGGCAAAACCAGAACGGGTAAGTGGGAAGGGGTGGGTGGGAGGACAGGGGGAGAGAAGGGGGCTTACGGGACTTTCGGGGAGTGGGGGGCTAGAAAAGGGCAAATCATTTGAAATGTAAATAAATTATATAAAATATTAAAAAAAAGAAAAAATCCACCCTATAAACAAACTTAACAAAAAAAAAAAAAGCACATGATCATTTCATTAGATGATGAGAAAGCATTTGACAAAATCCAACACCCCTTCATGATAAAAGTATTGGAAAGATCAGGAATTCAAAGCCCATACCTAAGCATAGTAAAAGCAATATACAGCAAACCAGTAGCCAACATCAAATTAAATGGAGAGAAACTTGGAGCAACCCCACTAAAATCAGGGACTAGACAAGGCTTCCCACTCTCTCCCTGTCTATTCTATATAGTACTTGAAGTTCTAATTAGAGCAATTAGACACCAAAGGAAGTCAAAGGAATACAGATTGGAAAGGAAGAAGCCAAAATATCACTCTTTACAGATGATATGATTGTATAGTTATGTGACTTCAAAAAATTCTACCAGAGAACTCCTAAAGTCTATAAACAACTTCAGCAAAGTGGCTGGTTATAAAATTAACTCAAACAAATCAGCAGGCTTCCTCTAATCAAAGGATAAACAGGCTGGGAAAGAAATTAAGGAAACGACACCCTTCACAATAGTCACAAATAATATAAAATACTTTGATGTGACTCTAACCAAGCAAATGAAAGATCTGTATGACAAGAACTTCAAGTCTCTGAAGAAAGAAATTGAAGAAGATCTCAGAAGATGAGAAGATCTCCCATGCTCATGGATTGGCAGGATTAATATAGTAAAAATGGCCATCTTGCCAAAAGTCATCTACAGATTCAATGCAATCCCCATTAAAATTCCAACTCCATTCTTCATAGAGTTAGAAAGAGCAATTCTCAAATTCATCTGGAATAACAAAAAATCCAGGATAGCAAAAACTATTCTCAACGATAAAAGAACTTCTGCCAGAAGCACCATCATCTGACCTCAAGCAGTACTACAGAGCAATAGTGATAAAAACTGCATGGTATTGGTACAGTGACAGGCAGGTAGATCAATGGAATAGAATTGAAGATTCAGAAAAGAACCCACACACCCATGGTCACTTGATCTTTGACAAAGGAGCTAAAACCATTTAGTGGAAAAAAGAGAGCATTTTCAACAAACAGTGCTGGTTCAACTGGTGGTTAGCATGAAGCAGAGTGCAAACCAATCCCTTCTTATCTCACTGTACAAAGTTCAAGTCCAAGTGGATCAAGGACTGCCACATAAAACCAGATACACTGAAACTAATAGAAAAGAAAGTGGGGAAGAGTCTTTAGCATGTGGGCACAGGGGGAAATTTCCTGAACAGAACACCAATAGTTTATGCTCTAAGATCAAGAACTGACAAACGGGACCTCATAAAATTACAAAGTTTCTGTAAGGCAAAGGACACTGTAAGTAGGACAAAATGGCAACCAGCAGATTGGGAAAAGATCTTTATCAATTCTACATTAGATAGAGGGCTAATATACAATATATACAAAGATCTCAAGAAGTTAGACTCCAGAGAAACAAATAACCCTATTAAAAATGGGCTGCAGAGCTAAACAAAGAATTTTCACCTGAGGAATACTGAATGGCTGAGAAGCACCTAAAGAAATGTTCAATATCCTTAATCATCAGGGAAATGCAAATCAAAACAACCCTGAAATTCCAACTCACATCAGTCAGAATGGCTACGTTCAAAAACTCAGGTGACATCAGATGCTGGCGAGGATGTGGAAAAAGAGGAACACTTTTTCATTTCTGGTGGGATTGTAATCTGGAAAAACCACTCTGGAAATCAGTTTTGTGCTTCCTCAGAAAATTGGACACAGTACTACTGAGGACCTAGCTATACCAATCCTGGACATATACGCAGAAGATGCTCCAACATGTAATAAGGACACATGCTCCACTATTTCCATAGCAGCCTTATTTATAATATCCAGGAGCTGGAAAGAACCTAGATGTCCCTCAACAAATGAATGGATACAGAAAATGTAGTATATTTACACATAAAAAACAATGAATTCATGAAATTCTTAGACAAATGGATGGAACTAGAAAATATCATCCTGAATGAGGTATCCCAATCACAAAAGAACACACATGGTATGCACTTGCTTTTAAGTGAATATTAGCCCAGAAGCTTGGAATACCTAAGATACAATACACAGACCACATGAAACTCAAGAAGAAGAAAGACCAAAGTGTGGATACTTTGGTCCTTCTTAGAAGGGGAAACAAAATACCCATAGGAGGAGATACAGGGACAAAGTATGGAGCAGAGTCTGAAGGAAAGAACATTTAGAGACTGCTCCACCTGGGGATCCATCCCATATACAGTTACCAAACCTAGACACTATTGTGGATGCCAACAAACGCTTGCTGACAGGAGCCAGATATAACTGTCTCCTGAGAGGCACTGTCAGTACCTGACAAATATAGAAGTGGATGCTCACAGCCAACCAATGATCTGAGCATAGGGTCCCTAATGGAGGAACTAGAGAAAGGACCCAAGGACCTGAAGGGGTTTGCAGCCCCATAGGAGGAACAGCAATATGAACCAACCAGTACCCCCAGAGCTCTCAGGGACTAAACCACCAACCAAAGAGTACACATGGAGGGACCCATGGCTCCAGACACACATGTAGCAGAGGATGACCTTGTCAGACATCAATGAGAGGAGAGGCCCTTGGTCCTGTGAAGGCTCAATGCCCCAGTGTAGGGAAGAGGGAGTGGGTGGGTTAGTGAGCAGGGGAGAGAGGATGGGATGGGGGTTTTTGGAGGGGAAACAAGGAAGGTTAACAGCGTTTGAAATGCAAATCAAGAAAATATCTAACAACAAAAAAATTGTCTGGACTTTCTAATTTATTTATTTTGATACAGGTTTTTTGTTCTGACTTTCCTTGATAACAGGCTCTAACCTCCCACCCCACCCCCAGGTTGCTTTTCCCAGGAACCGAAAGCAAAACCTGGATGGGTGGAGGTCTGTGTGTGTGTGTGTGTGTGTGTGTGTGTGAGAGAGAGAGAGAGAGAGAGAGAGAGAGAGAGAGAGAGAGAGAGAGCTCAATTAGTAGAGTGCTTGTCTCAGAAAACGAGGCCCTGATTTTGATCCTCAAAACCTACACAAAAATTAATCTGGACATGGAAGAAGCATGCTTATGCAAACGCAGCAGTGGGGGAACAGAGACATGTAGGTCCTTGGGGCTTAGTGGCCAGCTAACCTAGCCTAAGAGGGGAGATCTAGGACAGTGAGAGATACTCTTTCAAACAAATACAGACAAACAAACCCAAACCAAGACAAGCAACAAAACAAAACACAACACAGAGGCTGGAACCTGAGGAAGGACAGACAGGGAGGTTAGACTTGAAACCCTTACATTTTGTTCCAACCTGCCAAGACAGAGAGGAAATAAAGCTTGCTAAAGAGTTCGCTGCACTTGGGGATGTGGGGAGCCGTACCAAGAAAGAAACGGGCCTCTATGCTGTCCAATTCGCTCAATTTCCTGGCTGCAAGTAACTGAAAAATAAGTGGCTAATTTAATCAGAGGGTAATTTCTTGGGAGCTGACGGAGTTCACAGGAATCAAAGGCAGTTTGGATGGTCAGAAAGTAAAGATCACAAGAGGTCGCCAGAGGTCACAACGGTTAACCTGATTATCACTGACCATCACATGCCCGTGTTTGTATCTCATTTGTAACACAAAGCACTGGGAGAAAATAGTGCAGTAGTCTAAATCTGTGCATCTATCCTTAGGGGCTAAACTGCTCCCTTTTCATTCTCCAGCATCAGCTTTTGTTGTTGTTGTTGTTGTTGTTGTGACTGATCTTATAGACTCAATGACTATGGAAGTAACACACTATGGTAACACACTCTCTCTCTTTTCCTGTATTTACTTTAGTATGTATGCACATGTGATGCTCTGCAGATGCAAGACAGAGGGTAACTTAAGGGAGGTGGCTCTCTCATTTTACAATATTGATGCCTGGGATGGAACTCAAGTTGTTATGCTTGGGACAAGTGTCATTCCTACCAAGTCATCTCACTGGCCTGGTTACCACCGTTATTGAAAGCCTGGATACAATATTTAGAAAAAGAATTGGCAACAAACTAATACCTGTCTAGTACTAACAGGCATTTAGAAACCCCCCCTTTTTTTTTTTTTTTTTTTGCCTGACAGTTCTCCTTTGAGGCCAACCAGTAGCTAAAAGGCCAATATCTCTGCCCTCATTTTCAATTTATATAATTTACTTTAGGTCAACCACCTGCATTACTCTGCAAGTAAATATCTTAACCATTCAGGGAGTGTCTGTCTAGATACTGGATTCCTAACTGGTCTCATTTTGCTTCAAGGTGAAAGGCACACAGATAGAATAACAGATGTCACAACAGTTGCGTTTTACACAGTTTTCTTGCAGACTTTCTCCAAAGGCACATGAGTCTAATCATTGTCTTAAACCTTGAATTCCAGGAAAAGTAGGTCTTCACAGGCAGATCATCCCATGATGGGGTCAGCCCCCAGAAGGGGCAATCACGTCCTGGGAACTGTACTGTCTCTTCAAACAATCAGGGCTTCTTGGGTCACTTTTCAGAGCTGGACTGAGGGAATCATTGACCAAGACTGTTCAACCATACAAACTTTTCACTCTCTGAATGGAGTCTTCTTAAACCTAAGGCTTGGACTTGGGGCCATGGATCCCCTTATGGCTCCTATTCCATAGTACGACAGCATACACTAAATTTTCTTTCTCTACCTCTCCTCAATAATTGCTGGTATATTGACTTGAGTTTATTCTACTATTTTTTTAAATTTAATTAATTAATTTATCCCTAGTAAAAATTTTTAGTTAGTATTCTGATAGAATAATTTTGTTCTATTTTCACAATAAGGTGTTTATATTTATACAATCTTCTAGTCTATAGAACTTCTAAGTCAAAATAAAATCCAAAACACTAAAGGCAATACATCTAATAAAATAAAAATGTCTTTGGGTATAATATGCCCTTCCAACACAGTGTCTGCTGAGTGGACTGAGGCTGAGAAGGGGGCTCCCTCATGCTACTGTGAAGGACCAGAGTCAGAGGCAACAGGCTTGTCTAAGTGGTAATGGAACTCTCTTCATGCTCTTGACCAATTGTTGAGATAGAGCTGAGTCTATGAGCTACTTTCTCAGCCCATTTTACTAAGAACATCTGAATTTATGACTGACTTATACTCGGTATTGTGTATTTCCTTAAGTTACCATTTGATAAAAAATTTCCACTGATTGTGAGCTGTGAGCTTTTCAAAGTAGGGGCCATAAGTGCTTCCCATGGAGTGCAATTCTCTCTCTCTCTCTCTTTCTTCTTCTTCTTCTCCTCCCTCCTTCCCTACCTTCCTTTCTCCCTCCCTCCCTCCCCCTCTCTTTCGTTTTCTTTCTTTCTTTCTTTCTTTCTTTCTTTCTTTCTTTCTTTCTTTCTTTCTTTCTTTCTTTCTTTCTTTCTTTCTTTCTGTCTGTGTGTCTTTCTTTCTTTCTTTCTTTCTTTTTCTTTCTTTCTTTCTTTCTCTCTCTTTCCTTTTTTCGTTCTTTCTCTTTCTTTCTTTCTTTCTTTCTTTCTTTCTTTCTTTCTTTCTTTCTTTCTTTCTTTCTTTCTTTCCATTTTGAAACAGGGTTTCAGGTAGACCTGAAACTTCTGGTTTTCCTGCCTTTACTTCCCAAATCCTGGGGTTGCATATGAATACTACCATTCCTGGTATCACATGATGATGAGGATGGAACCTGGGACTTTGGGTATGGTAAGCAAACACTCTACTAACTAACTATGCTACAACTTCAGCCTGAGATAATATTTTTTTTAAATTCCACTTTTTTAAAATTTATTTATGTGAATACACTGTATCTGTCTTCAGACACACACTAGAAAAGTGCATCGGATCCCATTACAGATGGTTGTGAGCCACCATGTGGTTGCTGGGAATCGAACTCAGGACCTCTGGAAGAGCAGTCAGTGCTCTTAACCTCTGAGCCATCTCTCCAGCCCCCTGAGATAATATTTTTAAGCATTAGAGGCTTTTAAAAATGCAATTATCCATTTATTTAGTCAGAGGTCTACTGTGACCATGAGAGGAGTGGGGTTGTTTTCAGAGGAAAGCAAAGAGGAAGAAAAGTCCAAGTTTCACTTTGACTTGTAAATTACATTCTTGATATAACCTAAGACCACAAAAATGACCCTAATACAAAGAGATAAACAAAAGCCAAGGTCCAGAGACAAATGACAGATGGGTAAGAGAACGGCTTTCCCCGTGTGGCTTCCCCACATGGAGTTCACAGAGCTTGATGTAGAGAAAAGAGGGATTCAATCCTGAAAGAACTGGTTAGAAGAGGAGGGTGATGAAAATCTCTACCCAGGTAGGGTTGGAAGGGTGCTGAGCAGATTACAGATTCCATCTCTGTCTGGGGAGATGTTGCTCCTAGCACATCTGCTGAAGAGTGGCCGAGTGAATTTTCTGGAATGGGAGACAGAGCCTTTTAGCTAGATAGCAACAGGCTTGGAGGTCACTGAAGATAAACTTCCTCATCAGCAAAGTTAAAACAAGGAACTATGGGGCGGGAGAGATGGCTCAATGGTGAAGAGTAGTATTTCAAAGGACCTGGGTTCAATTCCTGGCACCCACATGCTGGCTGACCACTGTCTGTAACTCCAGTTATATGGAATCTGACTGATACCTTGTTCTGGCCTCTGGAAGCACCAGGCATGCAAGGTGTGCACAGGCATAAGTGTAGGCAAACACCAGTACACATAAAATAAAACAACAGCAACAACAACAACAAATCAGCCAGGAACTGAAAACTTTGAGACTCCGAATAATGCTTAAAAGAACTGGGACCCGAGTCATATTATGGCAGGAGGGTAGAGACTGAAGACAACACACCAAGATTAACATACAAAGTGGGGCACGGTAGCGCGCATCTTGAATTGCAGCACTTTGGAGACAGAGGCAGGCAGATCTCCAAGTTTGAGGTCAGCCTGGTCTACAGAGTAAGGCTTCCTAAAGAACCCCTATCTCAAAAAACAAACAAATAAATTAACATACAAAAGAGACCAGTTGGCAGAGACAGGCTAGAAGCCATTCTTCACCTGGACTTAGTAAACAAACAGCGTGTGCTTGTGAAAAGCCCAGCGTCACAAATCTGGAAAGGGCAGGCACCTCGTGCTCCGTTCTACCATAGCGAAGGCTTTGCGTGTGTGGGAGGGGGTTGCCTTTCCCTCAGCTCATTAGTTCTCTGCCATTCTTATTTTTTCCCATTTATCTTCCCCGCACTTTTAAAAATTAACTGCCTCCTTTCCAGTCACTATGTATATCTGTCCAATTTACTAAGAGACACACGAACTTGGGGAAAAAAAAAAAAAAACCTCTGCAGGTGCTCTGGGGCTAAAATCTGCATCAGTAACAATATCACTGTCTCCGATTTTCTGAATTGTCTGGAAGGTTAGGAGATGGAGGTCCAGCTGGAGGCTGGTAAAGAACTAGGATCTGCCGTAGTCCCCTTACCAGTGACAATTCAATCAGTCCTGTCAATCACAGGACAGGGAAACACACCTAGTATAAGCCGTCTGCTCAAAAGGCCCTAGAACTAATATGAGGCTGATCTGAAGTGTCGATCCATGGAAGTGTCTCTTGGCCGGCTGTTTACTCTTGCCCTCGAGTCTGCGCACTCCCCTTCTCTGCAATAGACTTAACCAGCCTTGTGCGCTATGTTTTGTGTGTTTTACCTCTCCAAGGAGAGCATAGCGACTGGGTAGCTGAGTTGAGTCCAGCACTAGATCCTGATGAGGACTGTATCTCCCTCATCACATGCCTTGTGTCCCATTCAGTAGCAGGGAGGAGCTGAGAATTTCTGAATCTTGCAATGGCATTTCCGAGCCATATGTGAGTTGGTAGAGCAAGAACAGACAAGTCAGACTTGTCAATGAACACAAAGTGTCCTCTGAGGGTCCAGAGGGTTTGTGGAGATCAGTGCTGACTCCACATGGTACAGGAGGAGGGGCCTGCACTGAGGAGTCCACCGCAGTGGACACAGAGAGACCCATTGTGTCAGAGTGACAAACAGTTCTCCTTGGGCCATACATGGTTTAAAGGAAAGACAACAGAAGGTAGGGGAGAGATGAAGGTTGTAAATCCACAGAACTTAAGTCTATAATCTAGTCACTAGTTTTGCCTGGAGTTACCACAGTTGTTCTCTGTTTCTATAAGACTACTGATAGGAAAAAAAAAAACCAGTCACAAACTTGTACCCTGAAATTCACAGTCAAGACTCACAGGTTTTTGAACTGAGAGTTGATACTGTGCTTACATCAGGAAACATTTGCTGACTGGGTGGGGGGTGTACTTTAATGAAAATGTAGCTCCTCTGTCTGGGTGGGGAGCCTGTTAGCAATCCGCATAGCCAGTCATCTAGCTGAGGGCTCTTCTGTTTGTTATCACATGGCAGTATTTGCCAAGTATGCTCCAGAACAGTTTTACACATAATGAAAATGTAGTTGAACAAAGTTGCTCAGATTATTAGGACTTCATTACAGAAGCGGAAGGATATGCCTTGAAGTTTATTTAGTTTTATATTGATGCTTTTCATTTTCCAAGTAGGAATTTGTTTGGGTTTATGAGAAATTACTCTTTATATACAGAAAAGGAGTTTGATTATGAAGGGTCAGGGAGGAAAGTGCAAGATATTTACTCCCCGTTTATTACTCCCCGTTGGTCTCGGCTGGACCAATGAAGCTTTAAGGAGAACTTACAAGTTAGAATTAACTCCATTTTGTCAGGGCTAAATTGTAGCTCTAACTGGTTCACTCACTACTCAATAGGCTTTCTGATAAATGAATGAGAGCTGTGTCCCATGCTCACAGTGATAGAGCTGAAACCTGATCCTATACCTAAGGATTCCTGCTGTTCTAGGAAGAGCATACTACAGCTCTACATTAATTCCTCGGTGACTGTGTCAGTTAATTTCTTTTGATATAACAAAATATATGACTCTGTTCAATTTAAAATCCTATGGATCTGTTTTTTGCTTTTTTTTTGTTTTTGTTTTTGTTTTTTATTTTTTTGTTTTTTTTGTTTTTTTTTTTTTTTTTGGTTCCGGAGGTTGGAAATACCAAGGTCCCGGTGGTCCCTGTTTCTGCTTCTAAGATGGTGTCTTCCAGGCAATATCATGGTGGAAGAGTAGACAAGAAAGAGCCCACTCCTTTAAGTTCTTCTATAAGGAGTCTCATTCTATTCAAGAATTTAAAGATACAATTTGTTATTTAGTATATCCTTAATATCCTCTTAATACTATCAAAATAGCATTACGAAATCTCCACTCATAAGTACTTTGGATAGAAAGAATTATCCAAATAGTGGATGAGAAGACCTCGATGTATAGTATGTATGTAATATAGCATTTTAGATTTGTATCAGTTCTGGTAATCATCCCTAACATTGTTAAGAAAGTTAGCTCTTAATATTTATTTCTCAATAAATTATTCATTAGGATGCACTCTTGAGAGCAGAGGCCATGGTTTCTTCATGTTTCCCCAAGATCTTAGCATAATGTGTTTGTCTACATGGATTCTCAAAAGACTGATTTGCCCTTGGGTGCTGGGTTCAAGGAGGTGTCAAGATACAGAAGTAGTAACCAAACCCACCTATGAGCTATCTGAAGGAGGAGACTGGGTGAGAGCACAGACTTGGATAGGAGCTTAATTTATTCTTATGAAAGTATTCACTGTAAAGATGAGGCCTCACCAGCTGGTACGAGGCCTTCAACACACATACAGCAGAGAACTGCCGGGTCTCAGGTTCAGTCAGAGAAGATGCACCTAACTCTTAGGAGAATGGAGGCCCCAGGGAGTTTAGTGGTCTGGTGGGGTGGGGAGTGGGGACTCCTCTTGGAGACAGAAGGCAGGGAGGAGGTATGGGATGTGGAACAGTCAGAGGGTGGACAAGGCAGGGGTGGGATGGGGAATAAAATATGGAGGGTAAGTAAGTAAGTAAGTAAATAAATAAATAATAAAAGATTTTTAAAAAAAGATGAGACCTCACGAAGTTCAAATCCTCCAAGGATTCTTCCCTTGACTTTAGCAGTCCTATGTGTGTTGGGGAGCTGGGGCACCATCTTCTTCTTGCTTTTTATCTGTATTCATGCTGTGAGTTCATCTCTATCCATCCACCTCTATAGTCAAAATCAACTACAAAGCTCTCCTGCTCTTGCTTTTAATGACTACAGACTTATATGCAAGTTATTATTGAAAATAAGAACTCAGCAGAGCCGAGTATTTGGATAAAAGAAAAATCTGGGGTCTTTGTCATTGTGAGAAATCTACCAGAGCTTTCTTCTCAGTATGGACACAAGGATGTGGCAGTATATGTGTGTGTGTGTGTGTGTGTGTGTATATGTGTACCTACCTAAGAACACTCAACTTATGACTTCTTTTTTACTTTATGATGATGTAGAGTGCATTTATATGAACCTGTTTTATCCACTTCTACTGTGTAGTCTATCAGTTACAAGAGCTATTCAACATTATAACTTAGCCTATGTGTGTGGTGGTTTTGCCCAACTGTAGGCAAGTATAAATGTTCTGAGTATGCTTAAGTAAAGCGAGGTGAAACATTGACATATAGTGGGTTATTGCTGGGCATGGTGATGCATGCTTTTAATCCCAGCACTCAGGAGCAGAGGCAGGGAGACTTCTAAGAATTTGAGGCCAGCTGGTCTACAGAGTAAGTTTCAGGACAGCCAGGGCTACACAGAGAAATGGTGTCTCAAAAAACCAACTCCCCAACCAAAAGTTATTATTTATCATCATCATCATGTGCTCAGGTGGATGCATTCCATGCACATGTGTGGAGGTCAGACAACTTTGAAACTGGTTTGCCCCTTCCTGTCTCATGGGTTCTAGGGTTAGACTCAGGTCGTTAGGAATGTGCAGTGAGTGCTTTTCCTTATGGGACCATCTCACTGGCTTGCAAATGCAGTTTTGACTTATCCTATTTTCAGTGTGTGATGTCTTTATCTGAGCTGCAAGCCATTCTAAGTTGAAGAGCACATACCATGGGTATCAAGGGGACTGCATATGGCCCTAAGTCCCATGCTGATGATTTGCTCTTCTAGGAATTTGCTATTTCAGGAGAAGGTAGACTTCTCCAGATTTCTCTATCATAACATGACCTGAATTTATTCATTGATTTGGAGCCACAGGCAGTTTGGGAACTCTTTCATTGCTTACCATCGCCACAGCATGAGACATTTTGGAACTGGAAAGCTGTCTCAGCAGTTACGATTATACTCTGGTCCTGGCACAGAGGACTCTACTTCAGTTTCCACGTTCCCAACAGCCATGCTGGGGGGCCCACAACAGCCTGTGACTTTAGCTTCAGGGGATCCAAAGCCTCTTTTGGCCTCTGCAGGCACCTGTACTCATGTGCTTATGGCCACACATGGATGCACACACAGACACATTATTGAAAATAAAACAAATCTCAAAAGTATCTTTCCCTTAAAGTTCCTTATCATTAGAACCTAAAATAGTGGTTATTTGCAGTGCCAATGTTAGATATTGTCTGTATTAGTTGAGATTGGGATCAATGATATTTATGCTCATAAACATGGGCACACACAAGCAGAGAGAGGGGGTGGGGGGAGGGGAAAGGGGAGGAGGAGAGGGAGAGAGGGACAGGGACAGGGACAGGGACAGAGGGAGAGGGAAAGAGGGGGAGAGGGGGAGGGAGATAGGGAGAGGGAAAAATAGGGAGAGGGGGAGAGGGGAATGGAGAGGGAAAAGGAGAGGGGGAGTGGGGGAGAGGGAGAGGGAGAGAGGGAGAGGGAGAGGGAAAGAGAGAGGGGGAGAGGGGGAGGCTCTGAGAGTCCCATGTACATCAGCAGTTTGTTCCCTATTTAAAGAAGCAGACAGCATTGATGTAATAATTGACATAATTAATAGCCTTAGCCTTGTGATGAGGAAGTTCCCGGGTTCCTCTAGGTCAGACCGTGCTATCCTCATGTCCCCTCTGCTCTCATGGACCCCGCCAGCCGCTAGGATGCTAACTGGCTCATCGCATTCTGTGCCAGTACTCGGAGGAAAGACTATATACCTTTCTTCTTAACGAGGCTCCTTGGAAAGCATCAGAAAGTATGAAAGATTACATCTGACTGTGAAAGCAGATGTGACCACACTGGTTGTATGTATTTATGATGTGACCACACTGCTTGCAGGTATTTATGGCTAATCACATGTTCAACGAAACACATTATGTTTTCTAACATCTACCGCAGCCAATGTGGCCACATCTGCCTTTTACAGCTGAAAATAGAATTCTAATGTCACGTGCAGTCCCTGTCAGTACACAGTGCCCTTATCTCACAGCACTGTAGCCCTGAAGGCCTCCTGGGACCTGTGGCTCAGAGAGGTGGCATGTGATATCAGCTTTTTGAATCCAGAGCTCTTTGTGGGAAGGAATCTGCCACCAGGCTCTCCTTTCTGAGTTTAGAGCTCCCATTTCCAGTTTAGTATCTGGTATCAGTAAGTCAAAAGACACATTCTGTAAGTCAAAGGAAGCAAAGAGACGTGAGGTGACTTACGGTGGAGACTGATACTAGACCGGAAAGGTGTCAGCTCTTCCCCACGCAGACCCTGACCATTTATCTTCCAAAGCTGCCATGACTTCCAGAGACCCAGCATCTTCTTCAGGTTGTGGGGACTGTGGGGTGGAAAACAGCTGCTATTTAAGACAGACATGTTTCAGGTTCTGAGAATGTAGTAATGTAGTCTGAGTAGTTACCATTTCAGTTATGCATAACAGCATTTTCTCATTGTGCCAAGAAAAAGAGAAATCCATTTCTTACATGGCACGAAAAATAGAAAGTTATTTAGCTCTTTTGTTTGTTTTAGGTGGTGTCTGATCTCTTCCAGGCTGGCCTCAAGCTCGCGATGTAGCCAAAGATGACCTTGAATTCCTGATCTTCGCGCCTCCACTCTCTGAGTGCTGGTAATAATAGGTGGGTGTCCCCGGGCCCCACTTAAGAAAGTTCCTGGTAGATTCCCAGCTAGAGTCCGGTGCACCTTCACCCTCTGGCTAACACCACATCCTACCTTGGTTTTCATGAGCTTAGATCTTCATCGGTATCAACCCTTTAGCTTTACAATACATTTGAGGTGCGTATCTTTATGAGAGATCTCAAGAGGAACAGACTGTTACACCACGCCAGGCTGGGTAGCCAATAGTAGCCACTCAGCTGCTAGAGAGGCACAGAACACGGGGGATGCTCCAATCCAAGAAGCTGTTCACCTCCAATGTCCCAATCTAGTGGTGAAGACAGATGTTCTATGGACACTGGGGCTCCCCTCACCATCGAAAGGTTGGCGAAGCTGCTGCGGCCTGAGCGTGGGATGTCTGAGGGGGATGGCGGAAGGAGTTATCTGCACATCTTTAGGAAGTAAATGGTGGTTGCCCCGCGCATGTCAGTTTCTTCCTCTGACTTTCTTCCATCTGGGCCCCCAACCCATTGGAGGGCGACGGCTACTTTCCTTTTCTGCCGTTTCCCAGTTCCCATGCTAATCCAGTCTGGAAACACCTGACAGATACCTGCCGGTCCACTTCAGCAGTTCTAAACATCTCCATTCCATCAAGTTGACAACCATGACCAGCTACCACAGTATGTGTTCTGATTGATTCCCATCCACTCTACCAGTTAACACACCTCTGCCTTAATAGTATGAGATACAGGAGCACAGAACCCTGGACTTCAGACATACGGTACTGATGGCAGCTAGTTAGTCATTTATGTGAACACTCCCAGGGAGGAGGAAGTTACATATTGCACAGGTCTGCCCAGGGTGGCACTCAGGAGAAGCCTGGGCCCTCAGGGACTTTGGAAGCAGGCATTATAGTGATCAGAAGTAGGCTACTTTTTATTGTCTTTGGGGAAGATGTGATGTACTTACTGGTTGAGTAGTTCTGTTGTCCATCAGGGAGGGGACACCTATTAGGTTTAGGACAAAGTGAAGCACAGTTGTCCCAGCTGGCAGGAAAACTAGCCAGGGGGGCTGCCTTTCCCATTAGCTGTGAGGCATTTAAAGGTGAAGGACCTACAGTTAAGTCTCTGGGTCCCCGTGGGGCTCAAAGATGTTAATGCAGCGTATAGATTTCAGATGTTATAGTACAAGGCCATCATCTTCCTTTTACATCAGAAGAAATGAGACAATGGAAGTGCTAAGGCTACACTGGTGTGATGTGGAGTTTGACAACAAAAGACATTTTATGGGTCTAAATTTCTCTGCAGCACATCATTACCTTATTAGAGTCTTATTTGCTTAAAATTTAATTTAATGTAATTTGTTTTGTTTATTCACTTTACACCCCACTCACTGGCCCCCTCCTGGCCACCCCTCCCATGATCCATCCCCTCTGCCCTTCTCCTCTGAGGGGATGGGGGCCCCCTGGGCATCCCCCCACCCTGGCACATCAAGTCTCTGCAGTTAGGCATATCCTCTCTCGTTGAGGCCAGACAAGGCAGTCCAGCTAGGAAGGCATACCCCACAGATGGGCAACAGCTTTTGGGATAGCCCCCTGTCCAATTGTTGGGACCCATATGAAGACCAAGCTGCACATATGCTACATACGTGTGGAGAGGCCTAGGTCCAGCCTATGTATGCTCTTTGGTTGGTGGCTTAGACTAGTCCAGATTAGTTGACACCGTTAATCTTCTTGTGGGGTTACAACAACTCTAATAAAGGAAAACATTTAGTTGGGGCTGTTTTATAGTTTGAGAGATTTAGTCCATTATCATTGTGGTGGGAAACAGGGAAACTTATAAGCAGACATGGTGCTGGAGAAGGAACTGAGAGTGCTATGTGCTGATCAACAGGAAGCAGATCCACAGGAGACTGCCACACTAGCTCTGCCTTGAACATCTGAGAACTCAAAGCCCACCCATATCTGCACATTTCCTCCTAAAAGGTCACACCAACTCCAACAGGGCCACATCTCCTAATAGTGCCACTCCATTCACACACGAGTCTATATGTTTTCAAACCACCACATAAATTGAACCTCAAGATGCTTATCTCAGAACTCTTTGCCTGTCAGGATACCTGTCTCTTGTGTTGACTACCATCAGAAGAGTACCATCAACCTACTGGCTCCCATAGCTGGGTAGGATCGAGCAGGATACAACTTAATGATATAGACAGAAATACCAGGGCGGGGGGGGGGGGGGGCTCTAGATTTCTGACACTTTCTAAAATATAAGACAGGTGACTGAACTCTTCAGGAAAGTTTTTACTTTGAGCTGTTGTATGTCAAACTGAAGCTCAAGGGGGTCACATTAACAGTGCATCTATCTTGAAAATTAAGATATTAAGTAGGGGACCTTTGCTGTTAGCTGGTGTAGATATTGGCCTCATGGTTTCTACATGGTAGGAAATTCTGGAAGACCCTTGGGAGGAAAAAGGACATGGCTATTGATAAATCAATGTAGAGGTGGTTTAGTGCCCACATCAACCACACTCTTACCCTACAGGCACTGATCTTGAGGGATATATATTTCCCTCAAGTTCTCTACAGTTCTACAATGTTATGGGTCCAAGGCTGTTCCAGGGTTGCTTGTGGTGGAGAGCTTAAAGATTTTTTTAGATCCATCACTAGGAAATAGGTGTGGAAGATGCACATGGTAATACAGAAATTGAGCGATCATACACAGAGTTCTAGGGATGGAATTAAATCATCTCACCATGTTGAATATAACCTCAAAGAAGAGTCAGATGAAGGACAGATTGCCACTTAGAGTAAAAAAGTGTATTCATGTTCAGGGGGTGAGGAGATGACTCAGTATGTAAAGTGCTTGTCATGTAGGCATGAAGACCTTGAGTTTAAATGCCAGTACTCATACATCACAATGCAGAGACAGGAGGATCCCTGCGTCTTGTAGGCCAGTTAGTCATGCTAATCAGTGAGCTTCAGGCTCAGTGACAGAATCTGTTTCACAAAATGAGGTACAGCAATATAGGAAGACACTGGATGTTGACCTCTGACCTTCACATAAGTGTGTGCACACATGCACATGCACACACATGAACAGGCATACATAGAGGAGCCCATGTGATTCAGCCTTAAGCTGCATAAAACTTCAAACAGAAATAGTTTAAATAAGATATAACTATATTTCCCTTGTATAAGTGAAGGAAGTTCAGGGCTCAGATGGTCCAGTTCCTGCCTGTGACCTTGCTCTGCCTTATTACCTGGCTTTTTCGTGCGTGTCTATATATCAAGTCTGTGTCCAGCTGTCTTTTCTGCATTTCAAAGAGCCTAAAGGCAGAAAAGGAGGAGGTACTCTCCCCACTTCCTTTGAGGATACATTCAAGAAACTGAATGCACCACTTCCACCAATGTCCCACTGTGAAGCCTTCAGTTATATGCTTTGCCGCAGCTCATGGAATGCCAGGATATGAAAATTTTATCTTCCACAGAAATATGCCAAGAGGATGGGCAACTGTCCCGGTTTGCCCTGCACTGATGGTGTTCCTGGGATGTTGGACTTTCAGTTTAAAACTGGAGTCTTTCCAGACAAAAGGGAAGAATCTGTCACTTAGGCAATGACTGTAGATACTACTACCAAGAAAGCAGAAAATGGCATGGAATGCACTCAGTAGCTTCTGCCCTAGACATACCCTTCACTCTTCTAGTTGCAAATGGGAGGTAGACCCCAAGCTCCAGCCCACAAAAGAGGAACTCTTACAGGTACAATTTTCCCCTTGGAGGAAAATTATGAATACACTGATGGTCTTTGATGCTCCCAACTTGACTTCCTGCATTTTTTATTCTCTCATATGAGACATCCTGACCACAGTTATCCCTCACTCCTTCCCCTCAGTACTCCCACACCCCTTCCTTCCCCAAGATCTACACCTCCTCTATTTCCCTTCAGAAATGAGCAGATAGCCCTGAGATATCAACTGAACATGGCAACAGGATACAGTATGACTAGGGGCAAACAAAACCTTATATCAAGTCTGTGTGAGGCAATGTGGAGCAAAAGGGGTCCGAGAGCAGGTAGAAGAGTCAGAGACACCCCACTTCCATTTTAGGAGTCCTACAAAAGCACAAAGCTAGCAACTATAACATATATACAGTTTTTTGAACCTTTCTGTACAGTCTCAGAAACATCCATTTATTTATCCATCATCCATCCTCTGCCTTATTCTTAGTCCTTTAAACCTCTGTAACAGATTCTGAAAGTACGGACATTAATAGTATCACATAGTTCTTGCCCTCAGGGCACTTACAAATCAACACAAGACACTAAGTTCAAATGCAACATGCACAGTAGTACCGGAGAGTAACTTTAATGAGTTTTGCATGAAGTATAAAGGGGAGGACTAGGAAACACAGCTACCTTTGCCCCGTGAGGTTATCACTTACTTTCCTCATGCATGGGACAGAATACCAACATAAACAACATAGAAGGGAAAGGTTGATCTTTACAATTTTAAAATTTTATTTATGTGTGTGTGCTTGTGCCTGTATGAGTTTGTGTGGGTCACATAGGTGAATGTGTCCTTGCAGCTAGAGGGTGTTGAATCTGATGGAACTGGAGTTATAGACAGTTGTGCCTCACCTGACCAAGGTGCTGGGAAAAACAACACCAAACCAAACCAAACCAAAAACAAAAATCCCTGGGTCCTCTGCAAGAACAGTAAATGTTCTTATTGCTGAGTCATTGAACCTGCCCTAGGACAATTTATCTTAGCTCACGGTTTCAAAGGTTTCACTCCACAGCCTTTGGCTTCTTTGATTCTGGACCCACAGTGAGGCTGAATATCCTGGTGGTGGGAACCTGTAAAGGAGCAGGTTGTTTGTCTCAGAGAGAATGGGACTCCTGGAGTAAAGAAGGTACCGGGACCACATGCAACCTTCAGTTCAATGCCCACAGTGACTTACTTCATCTGTCTAGGAACTATCTTTGATGTTTTAACCACTTCTTAAAATAGCATCATAAGCTGGAGACCTAGTGTTAAAAACATGGCCCCCAGGAGACATTGCACATTCAGACTGTAACACTCCACCACTGGCCCCCAAAGGATTACTGCTTTTCGTAATGCAAAATGTATTGCGTTCACCTCTTAGAGTCCCCAGGGTCTTAAAGTCCAATTCTAAAGATTTTTTTGACACCCAAGGAAAAGCTTTAGCTGTGATTCTTTGTAAAGTGAAAGAGGAAAGTTTGATTCCAAGATACACAAGCACAGAGTAAATGTGCTCATTTCAAGGTGAAGGAATAAGAAAATACCAACAAAGGATCAGGTCAAGGTAAGGCTGAAAGCCAGCATGGCAAACCCTGAATCCTGCAGCTCCGTGTCTAGCATCCAGAGTACATGGAGTCATGATCTGAGCTCCTGAGCGCCCTTGGAAAGCCCCACCTCTGTGGTCTTGATGCCTATGGCCCACGTTTTCTTGAGCTGACTCTGCTTACTGCTTCTGACTCTCCTTGGCAGTTGTTCCGTGTGTTTGGCATCTTCAGCATCCAGGCATCTCTCTTGCAGGTCCCTGCCTTATTCTTCATCCTTTATCCACTGTCCTTTCAGTGGATTCCCTGTGGAGACTCTAACCCTGCCTTACACTATTTGGTCCCCTACCCTGTTGATCCTTGAAATCTCGGTGGGTACTTCTATGACCTGATCATGGTGACATTTTGTTTACAAAAGCAGCTACACATGAGTCTGGTCTTTCCACTCATATTTTACTATTTTATTCATATTTCCACTATTTTCAAATCTCCACAAAATGTCACATTAAGCTACATTTGCAATGCTCTTGAACAATTTTAAGCTCCTATCTCTAAACTCTTCCAAATTTTCCCCTCCCCAAACCATTTACAAAGTCCTAAGAACCATAAGGTCAGGGTTACTCACAGCCATGACCTTCCTCCTGGTACTAATTTCACAGAAATTGTTACTTCTGTAATTTCTGTGTATGCATGTGTGTATGCATGCGTGTGTGCGTGCGCGCGCATGCGTGTATGTGTCTGTGTGTGTGTGTGTGTGTGTGTACTTGGCACAAATAAGTCAAAGGGGACAGATTATTTTATCTCACATCTCATCATTCTGGGCCATATTATTTCTGGGCTTGTGATAAGGAGGAAGGACCTGTGGTGGGAGTGTGCATAGGAACAGGAAACAGAGCGAAAGAGAGTGAGGGATCGGGGGACACCCTCCTACCCCAAGACTTCGAACCTATTCTGTAAGATACATTACTTCCCAGCAGGTTTTGGGATCTAATATTCAGCACACAACACTGTGGGGGTTCACTTCTACAGGTCACATAGACACCATCAGTGAGAGAGAGGAAGCCATTTTTGAGGAGCGACTCCGAGCTTTATTCTGCAGGTAAAGTATGCTCTTGCTGTCATTGTTTGTTTAACTGTAGGAGGGAAGCATTGAAAGACAGGGCACAGACAAAGCCAGGACTCAGGAGTCAGGAAGCAGAGTAGGAAGGCTGACAGGGGCTGAGTAAAGCAGACAGAAAGATGTGAAAAGCTGGAGAGGTGGTGAGAAGTCAAACAGCAGCCACCGAAAGGCCACCCCCTTAGGGGATTTTCATGGACTAACTTGTCAAAGTCGTTGTTTGGCTAAGAGGGGAGAGAATACCCACTAGGGAAGGCAGTACACTTAACCAAGGCCTGCTGCCTGGGCCCTGCTCTGAAGGACTCACCTTGGCTGGCTTTCTGGAGCCCCGTGAAGGGTGTCTCCCTGTACCTGAAGGGTGTATTTCCTTTGTGCCTAGAGACTTGAGCCATGTTCTGTCACAGGATTCCTTCATTAATAATTTATAAACTGTCTCCTTTTATCTATAGAAGTATAAAGCTTTTAGAGCTGGCAAAGACCATGAATATCATATGGTCCAAAGCCAAAGCTAGCCAGGGAAGAAATACCGCTGAGCTTGTCAGAGGCAGAGGAGAATTGGAATTCAAGTCTTTGGACCTTTAAGGACATAAAACTTTAAGGTATGTTTAGTGAAACAGCAGCAGCAGCAGTAGCAGCAGCAGCAACAGCAACAACAACAACAACAACCACTACACCATAAGGCAATAGGCAAATATACCATAGTTTCATGATCATCATTGAAATAATCTGGAACAAAAGCACTTCAGCTAATTAAGAGCTAAATTTGATTTATATAAATTTAGTTTTGAGCTTCCCAGCAACCAAGCAAAATGAGAATTTGATGGCTCATGGTTTCTTTCTACCTGGCAAAAGGCAGCATAGAAACAAAAGATTTAAGTACCCATGAGGAGCAGATGGAACCTGTGGGCTCCGTGACAGAGCCTTCAGTCATTCACTGCATAAACATGAAGAGCCCGTAGAAGGTCCCTGAAATGTGGCTGCCAGGGACTCAGTCCCTTAACTAGTGGAGGATAAACAGTTAAAAGCCAGCGTGCTGGGGGCTGTGCAGTGGAGCAACACAGGGTGTTAAGGTGGGGTGGAGAGGAAATTCCTAACCATTGAGGGAAGAAGGAACCTCCCAGAGTATCTTAATTGTTAATAGAGTCCAACTAACCATCTGTGCAGCAAAGAAGGAGCGGGTGATTGGGAACAGAGTCACTGTGATGCAGGCAGTCCTGAATAGCCTGGTGGTTTACCAGGAGGTGTTTTATGCACTCACTCGGCTATAGTGACATTCACATTGCAGGGTAAAGAGTCGAGATGAGTGAGGTAGCAACTCAACAAATGGTGAGCATTGTTACCCAAGCACACTCACCCCTCTCCTGCAGCCTGAAGTGAGAACATCTTCATTCTTGCCTGCAGGCCTGTCCCCATTTAAGAGACAAACAGAGATGAACCAGTACTGTCCTGCCTCTGGGGTTGACTTGGTTCTCTGTCATGGGGACTTTGAGAATGAAAAAAAAAATCAAGGACAGGTCGGGGCAGGTGGAGGAAGAGTGTGATTATGTGAGTTCGTGGTATGTGCGGAGAGGTGGGGGTGGGGAGGAGAGAGATTAAAGTTTCAGGAGCAAATGTGCTTTCCTGGTTTTGTTTGTTTGTTTGTTTGACGTATGTTTCTTGGTCACCAGGTGAGGAAGGAATTTCCCTTATAGGTGACACACCAGAACTGAAGGCAGGATTCAGAAGGATGTGTGCACATGGCTGACCCACTAACTCAGACTGGTGGGCTCTACTTTCTGTGTCTGCCTCCTGAAGGAACTATTCCTGACAGCCCAGGATTGCACCTTCTCTCCCCTTCTATCCACCTGTGTCACCCGGACCTCAGGAGAGGAAGAGAAGGACCTACTGCTCTCTCTACACTGCAAATACCTCCTGCCCGCCACAGACACAGGCCATTTGTCCTTGTCCTTCTTAGGCAAAGGAGACTGGACTCGTGGCATAAACTTGATGCTTTTGAAATGCTCAAGTAGCTACCTAACTGCTAGGGAGACCCAGGGGCATTGATCCTATGACGCTGATAAAATGTAAATGCTTAGAATAATTTAGATCTTAGGTTAGAGATGATGAATTGCATATGAAAATTACCTTCCGCAGACTCCTGCAAACACAGAGTAGACATTTGGGTCTTCTGTGATGTGAGTGGGGCAGGCCTGAGGGGACCAAATAATGAAGACCTAAGAGATGGAAGGTCCAAATAGACTCTACAGTGGCCTGTGCCCTCATTTTGAGGCAGGGTCTTCAGAGTCTTCTGCCCACTGCTGGGGACTCTCTCCTCTGGGGCAGACCTCTTTTGAAGATATAGGTTTCAAGGGCTAGTGAAATGACTCAGTGCATAAAGACATTTGTCCCCAAACCTGACCTTCTGAGTTTAATCCACAGGACCTGCATAATGGGAGCAGGGGACCAATCCCTGAAAGTTGTCCTCTGAGCCCTTTTTCCACATGCCAACGCGTGGATGCACCCACACATATACATACGGAAAAATAAAATGTAATAAAAATAAATAAGATTCAGGCTTCATCTCTTTGAAACCAGGTGTTCTTTACCAGCTCTGACTGGGTGTGGGTTTTGATGAAGAAGAAATGATTATGAACCCCACAGACACCGTAGGGTGCTTCCACGAGGCCAGAAAAACATCTTGTATAGATCCCTCTTGTCACCATTATAAAGATGCTTAGTTTTGCTAGATGCATGTCTGAGGTGATTGCCACCAAGGCTGGGTTAGGGACGCTGGGCTGGGAGCAGCCAGCAGAGCTTGGAGTGTCTGGTAGGAACCCTGAGAACGCTGGGCGCCTACAACTCCAAGCAGCTGGCTTTGAGGAATGGTTGCATGCCTGCACAACTTAAAATTCTGCAGTTTGGGGCGGGAGGGGGAGCGCGGGGGTGGGCCCCCACGCGTCCCATTTCTCTTCCGGGCTGTTGCTTGTGTTTTCGCTCAGCGCGCCAGTGCGGGGAGGCCAGGCGTGTCTTCTGGACCACACGCTGCCCTTGCATAGGTCCTTGGTTGTTAATTCAACCCTAGCTGGAGCCATCTCCCGGTGACTCCCTCTCCCATTTCCCCCTTTCCACTCAGTTCCTTTTTCCTTTCTCCATATGCTTGGTGCATAAGTCCAACCATCTCTTCAGACTTGGTAAGTCGAGGAAAGGAACAAACTATCCTGTTCCTCACTGTGAGTCTTCAGGAGCGGGTGGTGGCAAACAGTGGCAGAATCAGGGTCGTTTCCTCCTTTGCACTTTGTTGTAAAACAAGTTGGGGCCTCGAGACAGCTCAAGAAAACCCTGGCAGTTTTGCGAAGTGTTGCTTTGGACACGACTTTCGAGAGGCATTTTGCTTAGACCACGGGAGAGGTTATTTTTCTTCTTCTGGATTGCAGTTCTCTCCCTGGAGTGCGCAGGGTGGGAGGCGTGGGATGTGACCTTGATATCCCTCTGGGGCAGGGCGGGACACTCCTGAGGAGGTGACTCTGCACTTGGGCCTGGCCGGGATGCAAGTCCCGCACTGCTGTGTCTGGGTCCAAGCATCTGTGCGTGGGGCTCGCCGTGGGATCCTCTCAGTTTGCCGTGGTCCGTGAGCGAGCGCCGCGCCCTGGGCCGGGGGAAACCCTGGCGGAGAGCAGGACGCCAGGCGGCAGGAGGAGCGGAGAGCAGCAGGGCGTTGACTGAGAGACTGGCCCCGCCCGGTCCCGCCCGCCTCTCGAAGCACCCAGCTCCAGCCCGGCGGGATCCGCGGACTCGGCGACCCGTGCGGGCTAGCCCGCTCTCCTGCCGCTGCGGCGGCGGGCGCGGGGCCGCGCGGAGAGGCCGGATCCCTGCAGCGCGGGCAGGCGGCGTCGCAGAACCCAGCCAGCCAGACGCGCCAGGACTCACGACTCCTGCAGGTACCTGATCGGGTCCCCACCTCCCCGCGCGTTCGTGACACTTCACCATGCGACCCCTCAACTTTATTGTACCTTCCCCCACCTTTTGCTCTTCCAGTCTCCAGTGGCTCTCAGGTCGTGGGTGCAAAATCTGCTTAGGGACTTTGTATCTTGCCGGGTGCCTGGCTTCCTCCTCATCCTCCAGTCCCGGAGCCGGAGCTGGAGCCTGCCGTCGCTGGAGCTGCGGCTCTGCCTGTTGCACGAGCTGCGGACTGCCCAAGCCGAGCGTGGGTCTCTTTGGACACCTGGGGAAGGGGAGCTAGGACCACCTTTTGGGGCTAGGAGGTTAAGTGGAGGACCGACTGGAGACTGGAGACTGGAGCCAAGGAAAGGCGGCACCTCGCGTGGGGGCAACCCCGGGGCGTTTCCTAAGCCGGGAAGCCCTTCCTTTCCTTTCTCGGGAGGAGGCGCTTTCCTGGCAAATGTTAGTGTTTCCCGGGCCGCCTGCTCCGCCTTCTCTGCCATCTCTCCCCCTCCCCTCTGCCCTGCAGTGTTGCAAGGCGCCCCGCGACAGTTGCAGGCAAGAGCGTACCCAGGGCCCTTCCTTTGGTGCGGCGCTGGGCTCGGGAACAGTCAGCGCGCTTTAGGTGGGGCGGCTTGGGACTCACTGGGCCCACGTGGAACGGTCCCCAGAGTCTCATTTGAATCTGCAGTAGTGGCGCGAGGTGGGTCCGCAGGGTCAGGAACTCTAATTTCTTTCATCCTCGCTGGTGGCTCCAATCAGACCTCAGGAAGTGCTTGGAAGGAGCTAGACCTGCCGGCAGGGGCCGCGGCGAGCCTAGCCCGGACGCCTTTCGCATTGCAGAGCTTCTGTCTTCTTGTGCCCCTCTCTTCCCTACTCCTTGCCTCCTTGTCCGATTTAGGACAGGAGCACCCTTTGCGACCTTGGTTTCTCCTTCCTTATGCCTGTCTAGTCTAGAAAGATCACGGTGATAGCTTTATTTTAGAGACCCTTGGCAAGGACAGAAATCTGCGAAGAACTCCTTCAACCCGTAAGAGTGACTTGAGGGGCCGGGTGGACCGGGATGTTCCTTTTGATCAAACGAGAGAGTGGATTTGTGCTTCTTCCAAGCTGTTAGGTTTTCTCTTTGACTCTGTCTGCTGAAGGCAGTGAGACAGGTGAGGAGGAAACTAGATGAGAAAGCTTCCCACTCTTTGCATAGATTTGTTTATACAATTTGCATAACCATCAGTTTAGGCCTGGGTTTTACTCCTCTAGTCTTCTTGTGAATACCCGTCCAGGTAAACAGGAAGCAAGCATTTCCCCCTAGCACTCTGCCTCCTGCTAAAGGTGATGGTTTTGCTAGAATGTCTTCTGATTCTGTACTTGAACTATTTCCCTGGCTTCCTAGCTCTTTGAGGTGATTCTCTTTGATTCTCTCTGTGTGCCCTTGGCCAGCCACAGCAAAGGATGCCAGAGTTAGTTTTGCTCTTTCTCCCTCCTCGTAATTGGCTTCCATTTCCTCTGAACACTGTTTGTCTTTTTAGGACTAGACCTTGCCAGTGTTGGGAAGGGGAGGAGAAAGTTGTGATGAAATGATTAAGACCTCTGGGTCTACAGCATGTTAACACAGTAATAGAACTAATGGGATTTTGTGTGGGAGCTGACAGTGCCTACACAAGCCATGAATGAAGGCAGCCTAGCTGTGTGCCTTGCCCAGGAGAGCAAGTTGGGAAGGCAAAAGCTGTTTTGGATTTGTTCAGAAATGTTAAAAATATTAATTGGCGTCTAATACCAGCTCTTCCCTGGTGCAGTGGCAAATGACTCACAAAATGAACTTGAAAGTGTATTTGACTTATAATTCCAGTTCATTGTGGCAGAGAAGTCACAGCAGCCGGAGCTGGAGAGAACTGGTCACTTTACGTTCATGGTGGAGAGCGAAGAGATGGAGTAACACATGATTGCTAGTAGTCTGGTAGCTTTCTAGTTTTTCATTCAGTCCCTAGCTCCAAGCCCAGAGAACAATGCTGCCCACGGTGGACGGGTCATCTCACATCACATCAATGGATGTAATTGAGATAATCTTTCACAGACATTGTTGGAGGCCCTTCCTCCAGGTGATTGAGACTGTGTCAAATTGACAGTTAAAAGTAACCATCACATTTGGGTTTGCCAGCAATTTCCCAACTAAGGGTCTTCCTTCTAATGCTTTTCTTCTTGGGAAGAAGAAAGAAGGCGATTCCTGTATTTTCTGTCCAGTGATCTCTTCCCTGCACTGTCATTCTTTACAGATACTGCATGACATCTCTCTGTTCTTCCACAGATTCCAGTCTGCTCTTGTATGGCCTTCGGTGTTGGAATGTGTGTCAGCTTGGAGAAAGCAGGTACCATAGGGCTTTCCTCCTCTTCCATTTAAAATAGAGGACATTCTAAATAGATAACACTTATTGGTTGCCTACGGCCTTGGCTGGATACTCTGCTAGGTGCTTTTCTGGGGATTGTCTCCTGTGAAGATGTAAGGCTTGCATTCTTTGTATTACTGCAGTGTGGATGTGGGAGCTTGCAGTGAATGGAGCCCTCTAGTGTGGCCTGAGGTCTCCCTAGGGGGGAAGGCTAGCTTTCTGGGGAGGTGCAGGCAGAGGGCAAGATGTATTATTCCCTTTTACTTCTCAGATGATGGATCCTTACAGTGTCACAAGTGAGACATATCTTTTCTAAAACCCTTTAAAAAATTTGAGGTCTCATGTAGTTCATGTTAGTCTCAGACTCACTGTGTAGTCAAAGATGATCTTGAACTTGGCTGGTCTCTGAGTACTGGAATTTCAGATGCGTGCTACTGTGCCTGATTTATACTGTGCTGGGATCTACCCAGGGTTTCTCTTGCATGTGCTTTACCAACCGGGCTACAGCCCTGACTCTCTTGTGTGAAATATCTACAAGGAGACATCAATCAAAGCGAACAGACTACGAAACCCAATAAACGGTCCTTGTGCTCTCTTTGACACTGGTCACTTCTCTGCACTCTTTCTGCTTAGCTACAAAGACTAGATTGCTATTATTGTTACCTTGCACTAGGATCTAAATGCTAAAGGCTTTTTTTAAAAAAAAACACATATTAACTCATTTCATTCTGAGGATTAACCACATGAGGTAGTAATCATTGCCCTGTTTTATAGGAGAAGGAGGAGACAAGGCCAGCCAGTTAGGACAATGTAAAGTCAGAAGTCTGAGTCCTGCAGTCGGCCTGCAGAACCTCTGTGGAGCTTAGGACCCTGCCCACTGTCTGGTTCCTTGGCTCACCTGCTGTGCCCTCTCTGTAGTGGAATCTCAGACAGTTTGGTCAAGTGACTGTTAGGGGAAGCCCGTGGTTATCAAGTGACTTCCGGTTCTGTGTCTCAACCTTAAGAGGAACCTGGAAGACTAGAATTTAAAAGCTCAGCTAAGGCTTAAAAGAACTAGGGCCTGAGTCATATTATGGCAGGAGTATAGAGACTGGCAAAATCATGCCAAGATTAACATACAAAGTCAGTCAGTGGTGGTACATGCCGCATGCATGTAATCCTAGCACTCAGGAGACAGAAGCAGGAAGAACTCTATGAGTTTAAGGTCAGCCTGGTCTACAGAGTGAGTTCTAGGACAGCCAAGGCTACACAGAGAAACCCTTTCTCAAAAACAAAACAAAACAAAAACAAAAACAAAAACAAAACCCCCAAACTCACAGAAACACAAAACACCCCCCAAAACAAAACCAAGAACAAAAACAAAAATAAACCAGCAAGAAAACTCTCCCAGAAGACAGAATTTAAAAGCTTTTGTCTTTTTCAGCAGCTTCTCAATGGACTCAGCTGATTTGAAAGGAAAGAGGTTTAGGTATAACCTAAAGGATCTATAAATAAATAAATAAATAAATAAATAAATAAATAAATAAGTAAATCACTAACTAGACAAACACTGTGGTTATTTTTAGATAATATCTGAGAAACCTAGAAGATTCATAGGTTAGAGCCACAGTGACACATCCCCTAACCCAGTGTCTGGAGGAACTGCCTGGAGGTTTGTCGCTTGGAGTCCTCGTGGCATCTTGATTATGGTAAGTCACAGCAGGGCAGAGATGACATAGCCATGTCTGATTCCAAACCCACTGCCTTCCAGCTTCATTTTCTTGACTCCAATGGCGAGTACTTGCTAGCAGATGAGTAAGAATTTTATTCTGAAGCCAACTTTTCTTTTTCTTTATTCTCTTTTCTGAGGTAGGCTCTTAAGTATCCCAGGCTGACCTCAAACCTTCTATGTAGCTGAGCCTTAAGTTTAAACTCTCAAGCCTCCTCCTGCCTCCTTCTCCTGAGTGCTGGGATGATAGGCCCACACCACTATAGCACTTGTGCAGAGCTGGGACTCAAACTCAGGACTCTGTGTATGCTAGGCAAGTACTCAGCCACCTGAGCCACATCGCCAGCCCTGCCGCTGATTTCTCATTTCCGACCTTGATCTGGTGCTAAGTGGGCCTAATGGAAGTGGAGTGAATAGGAGAGAAAGACAGAAACTTTCTGTTGGTATTTCACTTTTCCTGGGGTTGCTGTTGCAGGATGCAAGAGGTGGGGGAGGGGAGGATAGGAGTTGTCTTCAGTAAAATGCTTAGAACCTGGAATGAAATGCGAAAGCTGCAATGCTTGACTCTCTTATTTCTTGTCACTGTATTTCGAAGCTTCCCAGGATGAGTACATTATACAAGTAATCTTTAATAACCTAAAAATAGCTACTAGCCTAGATTGTGACATTGTCATTTTTTTGTTTGGGGGTGGGGTTGTCTCACTTTCTTTGGAATCCTGCAGAGCCTTAGACCATGATTTTCTTGTAAGAGATGCTGTATAAATATTGTCTTTAATTGCACAAGTGTTGAATGATAAAGGCTCATGGTCTGCTTGCTTTTAGTCAACAGTGCTACAATTGAGCAATCAGTGTTTATAAGCAGCTGGCTTTAGTGAGCTTGGGGACCTTCCAAGTGAATGAAATGTCCTGTTTACTCTCAACAGAGTACCTACTAGATGCTCCTCAAAGCTAATGACTAAGGAATGCAGTCAGATATTTGGTCTACAAGAATTTGAGCATCTGCCTGGTGATGTATATACTATGCTAGGAGCTGGGTATACTGTGGTAAGGATGACAGATAAGGAAGAGAAAAGGTGTGTGTGTGTGTGTGTGTGTTAAACTGATTTGATGAGGCCAACACACAAGAGATTTGATACCAATTTGAATATTAACTGTCTTAGCCAGGGTTTCTATTCCTGCACAAACATCATGACCAAGAAACGAGTTGGGGAGGAAAGGGTTTATTCAGCTTACACTTCCACATTGCTGATAATCACCAAGGAAGTCAGGACTGGAACTCAAACAGGTCAGGAAGCAGGAGCTGATGCAGAAGCCATGGAGGGATGTTCCTTACTGGCTTGCTCAGCCCGCTTTCTTATAGAACCCAAGAATACCAGCCTAGGGATGGCACCACCCACAAGGGGCCCTCCTCCCTTTGATCACTAATTGAGAAAATGCCCCACAGAAGGATCTCATGGAGGCACGTCCCCAACTGAAACTCCTTTCTCAGTGATAACTCTAGCCTGTGTCAAGTTGACATACAAAATCAGCCAGTACATTAACCTTAGTCAATTCCCATGGAAACACTGGAAATATTGTTCAACTAAATATCTGGGCAACCCAGCCAAGTTGACACATAGAATTAAACCAACCATTAGATCAGGTTTAGCAAAGTATGCTGACATAGAATTAAACCAACCATTAGATCAGGTTTAGCAAAGTATGCTGACATAGAATTAAACCAACCATTACATCAGGTTTAGCAAAGTATGCTGACTGGAAGGTCAATAATGAATGTCACAGTCATTGTCTTAGGGTTTCCTTTGCTGTGAAGAGACACCATAACCAAGGCAACTCTTTTTTTATTATTCTTATTCATTAATCTTTTTTTATTACAGTCCAGTCGTTATCCCCCTCCCAGTCTATCCTCTGACTTTTCCTCATCCTGTACCTTCTCACCCATCTCCAAGACGACGTCCCCATGTCCTCACCCCACCAGACCTCCCAACTCCCTGGGGCCTCAAGTCTTCCGAGAGTTAGGTGCATCTTCTCTCACTAAGGCCAGACCCAGCGGTCCTCTGCTGTATATGTGTCGAGGGCCTCGTATCAGCTGGTGTATGCTGACAAGGTAACTCTTATAAAGGGCAACATTTAATAGGGGCTTACTTGCACTTTCAGAGGTTGAGTCCACTATCATCATGGCAGGAAGCATGGAAACTCACAGGAAGGCATGATCCTCTGCTAGAGGAGCAGAGAGTCCTACATGTTGATCCAAAGCCAGCCAGAAGGAGGTTATCTTCCAGACAGCTAGGAGGAACATCTCAAAGCACCACCACAGTGATACACTTCCTCCAACAAGGCCACACCCAGTAGTGTCACTCCCCGGGCCAAGCATATTCCATCTACCACAATTATGCTATTTTTCCTTAAAGAAAGAACTCTCAGTGATCCAGTTAAAGCTATAGGAGGTAAGATTGAGCTAGGACCATAGAATTGAAATTGGTACATTTCAATTTACCAATCCATTTAATCACATTTCATTTAATCCATAGAATCATTTAATCCATTTTCTGCGCTATGATTCCCTCACCTTCCTCCCCTTTCCTGTTCCCTTTCTCATCTTCAACAGGGTCTCTCTATGTAGCCATGGCTGCCCTGGAGTTCAATATATAAACCAGGCTGGCCTCAAACTCAAAGGGATATACCCACCTCTGTCTCCTGAGAGCTGAGATTAATGTGAGCCCCCATGCTCAAAAGTTAAGACTCTTTTTGGTCAAGAAGACTTAAATCCTGGCAAGTAGTAGTGCTTTCAGACACCAGGCAGCCAGCAGACTGGATCCAGGAGCTTGGATATGCTTACGTCTCTTTACTTTTCTTTTGCTGCGAAGAAGTCTGGCTTTCTAAAAGTCTGATTCCTGTGCCAAGGTAACTATAAAAGTATCCCCTATGATTTATTTGAGGTAAGAGTTATAATTGGCCAAAAAGATGGGAGACTTTGTGGTTAAAGGCTGTGGTTTTTTCATTTGGCCTGAGACGATGCTTTGGTTCTGGCAAGGATGTTTTCACATTCTAGTCTTTGAAGTCAGTAAATAACACACACCAGGCAGTGGTTATCTCGTGGGCTTTTATGATGCCTATTTTATAAGTGTGGGATTTCATGAGACCACTGAAGAGGATATTTCATTCTAAGGGGTGGAAAGGAATTTGTTAAGGAAGGGTTGGGGCAAGAGGACCCCAAGCTGAGGACTGAATGCCAAGCATTGGGATAAGATTGTAGGAGAATGTTTGGGAGGAGCTTAAAGAGTGGGTCAGGTGCTAGGTCATGCTGTGGCTTTGAAGCCAAGTTCAAGATGTTACGGCTTTTTCAGAGAGCAGTGGGAAGACATGAATGGATTTGTAGTAGGGGCTCTGATTATCTTGGTGATTAGATTTCATCTGGGTAATCAACAGCTATGAGACGGTGTTCTGGGTTGATCCTCTTTGTTTTCAAAATTTATGTTTTCTGGGATGAAAGTATAAAAGAATGTGTCACATAAAACAATATAAATGTGTCATAGTTTTCTATCTGTCTATCTATCTATCTATCTATCTATCTATCTATCTATCTATCTATCTACCTATTTATCTGTCTATCATCTAACTTTCTGGCATCTATTTAGTATCCATCCATCCATCCATCCATCCATCCATCCATCCATCCATTTATCTGATACCTATCTAGCATATACCTACCAATCTATTTCTATGTGTTTATGTATGTGCATGTATGTATGCATGTATGTATGTATGATACCTTATCTTCCATTTCTATCCATCAGTAATATATCTATTTTTATCATTTATCTCTCTATATTTCCTTCCTTCCCCCCCTTCCTCCCTCCCTCCCTCCCTCCCTTCCTTCCTTCTTTCAGCCATCCATATCTGTTAGTTTACCCTTAGTCTTTGTCAAAACTAAAAATCCCCCAGTATCTGCAATCTTCTCATCATCTCCTCAAATCCTTTGTCACCATCCTTTGAAACTTACAGTGTAGTACAGTATAAAAGCAAACAATCCTTAACAATTCAAGAATAGTTTCTGGACTAGATTACTGTGCTTTGTTGTTGTCGGGAGGGAGTGCCTTGAGACGGGAAATAGCAGTCTGATGAAACTTCCTTTCTATGCCTTGAGAATTTTGGTCCTTTAGCAGACTCATCAACATCTTGATGAGAGCGAATGTCAGTGTGCTATGCATTTTTTGGCGAGCAACTGAGTTTTTCTAGACGTACCTTCTGTAAGGTGTTATACATGTTTGCTCATCACACGAAAGCTAGTACTTTGATGTGGAATGATAGAGTGAAAAGCATGAACGGCACAGCTGCACTATCTGCCTTTAAATGCTAATGGAGCCACTGCTTCTTACCAGGCATTTTTCTCAACAGAGCTCACTAACCTTTGTCTGCTCCTAGGTGGGCATCTCAGAATTCATTTTTATGCAGGCATTAGATCATGGGGCCCAGCTTCAGACTGTTTAGCTGGGACTTCGGTACTATGTAGTGTAGAAAAGAGGAAATAAGACGGGAACATTGGTTTTATATATGTGTGTGTGTGTATATATATATATAGCTATGAATAGAGTACCTGCTACATACAACATCACGAATAAGAGCAACTTACAGAAGGAAGAGGTCGTTTGGTTTACAGCTCCAGAGGGGCAGTCCGTAGAGTGGAGGGGTGTGGCTGTAAGCAGAGGGAGCCAGACGGTAACAGGTCACACTTTTAATCGTAAATGTGATGCAAAGAGAGTCAACTGGAAGTGGGAGGAAACAATGAAATCTTCACATACACACACACACACACACACACACACACAGGAAATGTAGTTCCTTTAGCAAAGCTGTACCACCTCTCCAAACAGTGCCACCAACTGTGTACCGAGTGTTCAAATATCTGAGCCTATGGGAGACGATTTTCACTGAAACCACCATAAGAGGACGACATCCTCATGCTGCACACCCCTGCACACCAACAGAAACTTAGGAGAAAACAGTGCTCATGGGTGTTGACCGCTTAGCTGATTTGGCCCAAGTAGATAACCACAAAGGGCACTGTACTATTTTATCCAAATTAGTTCCATGAACATGGTGTGTACCATCCGGTCTTCAGGAATTTCTTTAGGCTCTACTCAAATGGGTGAGTGTTGAGTGGCTGCGAATCTCCCTACTTACTTTAAGTAGGAAGCATGTACATGTGAACCTTTGTGCAAATCAGGTTAAGAAAGCCACTGCATTTCCCTCTGAGGCACCTGGGGTTTTATGTTTTCAGTATGCGTTCCTGTTTGCTGCGTGGTGAAGATATTCTTGCAGTATGGTGGGACATGAGGGACTTGAACACCTGCCCATAGGTACTGGGAAAAACTGGCTTCTGCAGCTTAGCCCTTGAGACACCAACGCCCCTGCTGGTTGGCGAACACAGTGCTCATTGGGTTTACTTTGTCTTCTAGCTCACTCTTCTGTTTTGTTCTCTCTCAGATCAAGGACTGGGAAGTCCAGAGAGAGGTAGATGCCTGTAGAAAATGAGTTGGATAAGAGGAGGTATGAGAATTAATTTTAATAAGTCAAATTAAAAGCATTTTTAAAACTTACATTGCCTGGGGATCTCATTATTTTATAAATTTTTTCATATTCATAAAGTGTAATGTTAGTCATAGCAGACTGGGCAAAGCATTAAAAAACATCCCTCCAGGATGGATCCCAGCACCTGGATGTGGATGTTTTGAAACATAAACACATCCCCCACCCTTTCCTTTTTATATAATGGCCTGGATACTACACAAGCCATAGTGTTAATTTCATCATATCTTTTAAGAAGTTAAGTAAAACTTGTTTTTCACTGCACAGAGTAGTCACTGTGGTAACATGTTACAGCAGAAGACACTTGGACCTCTGGGAATTTCATTGTAAATATACTGACAATTTATGGTTTGCCAAATGTGCTTTGTTTTCAGTTAGCAGCAATAAACGTTTTTCTGAAATACTCTGGAAATGCTATAACATGTCAGGGCTCAGACTGGGTGCAGAGAAGCAAGAACTTATACAACGGCCTGTGTTTGTCTCTCAAAATTCACACCTTAGGACTGTAATTGTGGTGATATTAAGAGCATGGAGAATCTGACTGAGATTCACATGTTGGGGGTATTTGGAGGTGTGGGGCTCTTTGGCAGGTAATTAGGATTCGATGACGTTATGTGGATGGAACCCCTGTGAGGGCATTGGTGGCTTTGTTAGGTGAGAAAGAGAGCCAGGACCTTGGCTTACTATGTGTGGCTCCTGATCCTTAGCATATAGCCAGAAGGACCAATCAGATGCCCCATCATGCTCTTGGACTTCCCAGACTTGAGAACTATGAGTTAAAGAAACTTACGTTCTTCATAATTTACTCCGTCTCCGGTGTTTTGATAGCAGTGGAAAGTGAATTGAGCCCAATTATGACTTCTTATTTTTGTTTTTATTTATTCACTTTATATCTTGCTCACTGCCCCCTCTCCTGGTTACCCCCGTCCCCCTTCTCCTCTGAGAGGGTGTGGCCCCCTGGGTACCCCCATATTCTGGCACATCAAGTCTCTTCTCAACACACTTGTGGCAGCCACAGGAACGGTGGTTTGGTGTGAGAGACTCCTCCCTGGGAGCTCTTTCTGTCTCTCTACTTCTCTCCACTATGAGCAGGGGAGAACCCCCCTCTTAAAACCTTATTGGTTCTTTGTGAATTTCACATCATGTACCTCAATTCCACTCATTTCTGCTTCCTTTCTTACCTGCCTACCACCCTTGCAACCTCTCCATTTAAGAGAGAGAGAAAAAAAATCTCATTGTGGAAGCGGTAGTGTGTCCCAGTGTGTCCAGCGGTATGTGCTATGGTACACAAGTCTTTCTTTGCAGATTTTTATTGCGATGACTTGTTGGTCTGGCATGAGGCTCCTGGGTCAAGCTCCACCTTTTACTTTTTAATATTCTTTTATTGATATAATCTTCATTTACATTTCAAATGGTAAAACCTTTCCTGTTCCCCCCAAAACCCCCAACCCCTCCTCCCACCCCCTGCCTACAAGTATGTGCCCCTCCACCTGACCCACTCCCACCCCCCCACCCCCCACCCCCCGATTTCCCTTTGCTGGGGCATCTGTTGAGCCTTCACCTGACCAAGGACCACTCCTCCCCCTGATGGCTGACAAGGCATTCCTCTGCCATCAAGACCCCTCTTTAAAACGTAATTTTATTATAGTTTATTGAGGTGTGGGGGCGAGTGGTGCGTGTGTGTGTGTGTGTGTGTGTGTGTGTGCCCACAGAATGAAGACAGATGTTTTCCTCAATTATTTTCCACAACTTATTTTGAGACAGGGTCTCTCACTGAGTCTGGAGCTGACAGATTCTGCTAGACTAGCTGGATTATGAGTCCCAGGGATTCTCCTGTGCTTATCCCTATGGCTTTAGCTACAGGTGCTTGCTGCCGTTCTCAGCTTTTTATATGGGTGTTGGGATCTGAAGACTGGTTCTTATGCTTGTGAGACAGGCACTTTATAGACTGAGCCATCTCTCCTACCTCCAATGCTTTTCAAAAAGAAAAACATTAATTTAGTCATATTTCTACCAGCTAGACTTCTCCCACTTGTCTGAATCAGACATTGATATCATGGAACGTCAGGGATATTTTTGGGTTCTACAAACACAGATTTGTAAGGGTACATGTTCAGCATTGTGGCTGCGTGCAGGAAGGGAACAGGAAACACAATGAAAGTCCTCAAAAGTGGTGATGTTTCAGCTGGTATCTCTTTATTAATTTTGTTTTCAGATTCAGTGTCTAATTTGCCTGTATGCATGTCTGTGCACCACTTGCATGCCAGAGGAGGATGTCAGATCCTGTGGACCTGGGGTTATAGCTGGTTATGAACCATCTTGTAGGTGCTGGGAATCAAATTTAAGTCTTCCTGAAAAGCAGCTGGTGCTTTTTTAAACTGCAGAGTCATCTCTCCAGTCCCTTCAGCTGATTTCCTCAAGACAGAACAATACATAAAAAGAAGATAACCATTAGAAGGAATTGGTTCAACAATTTGGAACCAATGAGAGAAATCCTGGTATGACTGGGGATAATAAATGGTTGATTGGGGCTGCAACAGGGAGTCAGGAAGTAGCCTGGTGGATGTTGAGGCCAGATGAGCAGGAAGTAGTGTTCTTACTCGATGGCCACTGAGTTTGGGTTCCTCCATGATGCTGCTGGCCTACTTTTGAAGATGTACCCAGGATACAGGAAAGTCCCTGTGGCTGTATGCCAAGAGGGTATGGGCAGTAGAGAGAATACAATGACATCATTTGCTTATCTACTGCTGTGAATTGAGAGGCATTAGAGAAGGACACCTGTTGCTTCATATCTGAAATGACATAATCACTCACTCACACACACACACACACACACACACACACACACACACACACCCCAGAGGATTCTTGGAGAGGGTTGAGTGGAAAATTTGGCTGCATAACTGCTTCTTCTTAACTGAGTTTCTTGATATGTTCCTATTCTGATGTTATATGGGTAAAAGGTAACAACTAGGGGTGTCTCTGCTGCCCGCTTCTTGTTTGTGTTTCAGTACAGGCATTGGGTGGGCAGATATAATGGCCTTAGCTAGTGACATACTCCATCAACTGAGTGACTTCCAGTTTTTTCAGGAGGGCTCCTGCTTATTCTCACCTTCTTTGATTCTAAAAACATCCCACAACCTTTTTGAAAAAAGGAAATCACGCTTGTATTGGTTCATCACAACCAGTTCCTGTTACGTATATCCAAAGATCCTTGAAGGATGTAAAAGATGTCCAAGGTCTATTTTCACATCATTTTAAAGGCTTGTTTTATAGTTTTTCCCACTGAGTTGAAAGTGGAGCAGGATGAACTTCAAGATCATTATTTGCAGAAAGGGAGCCAAGGATGCCTGGGATATACTGAGAAAATGAGATCCCCAAGGATCAACCCTGCTATTCCCCAGACTCAGTCCCCAGGGACTTCTCCTGCGTTCTTGGTGCCTTTCAGATTAGCATCAGAAAAGTGGGGGGAACTTGTTAGAACTCCAAGTTCTTAGTTAGATGATTCTCAGGGTTCTTGTAGAATTTAGTGATAAAAATAATAAAGATAGATGCAAGGCTTATAACACCCTAGACATTGTGCAAATACAATATATATTAATCTCTTTAGTCATGATTGTAGGTACTATTATTTTATAGTCACATTTTATCTATCACTCATCAATAGCTATCTGTGTATCTGTGTTAGAATGTTTTTATTACTGATATATTTATTATCTGTGTACCTTTCTACTTATTTATGTATCTATCTGTGATGATTAATATTGATTGCCACCTTGACAAGATCTAGGCCAGTGATTCTCAACCTTCCTAAAGCTGTGGCCCTTTAATGCTGGTCCTCGTGTTATGGTGACCCTCAGCCATTAAATTATTTTTTTCTACTTCATAACTGTAATTTTGCTATTGTTATGAATTTTAATGTACATATCTTTGCTTTCTTTCTGTTTTTAATAACTTAGTTCTATTTTATATGTATTAGTGTTTTTCCTGCAAATATATTTGTGTGTGTCTTGGAGTTACAGACAGCTGTGAGATGCCATGTGGGTGCTAGGAATTGAACCCAAGTCCTCTGGAAGAGGACCACAAAGCCATCTCTCCAATCTTGCTATCTGTGTTTTCTAATGGTCTCAGGTGACCCCTGTGAAGGGATTGTTCAACACTCCTTCCAAAGGGGTTGCAACCCAAAAGTTGAGAACCACTGATCCGGGAGATGAGCCTTCTCCTGAAGGCCTGTGAGGGATTACCTAGAGTAGATTAATTCAGGTGGCAAGGATCGTAATGCTTAACCATGGAGTGGACTGGTGTCCTGGACTGAATGAAAAGAAAAAGGGGAGCTGAGCACCTGCACAGCATCCATCACCCTCTGCTTTCTGCCCGTGGACTGTTTGCTGCCTCACACACATGCCACCATCCCGTCCCCAACCATGAAGGACTTCTCTTCAAACTGTAAGGCAAAATAAACCTTTCTCTCCTTAAGTTGCTTTGGTCAGGTAACTTATTGCAGCCATGAAAGAAGATGTAACATTACAACTGTCTATGGATTGTCTGTCTGTCTGTCTGTCTGTCTGTCTGTCTCTCTCTCTCTCTATTTTCCAACTGTCTATCTGTTTAACATTATTCATCTATCAGTTATCTGTCTGTCGTTCTGCCTATTTATCTCTCTATACAAATAGCTCATACTGCTAGAAAGCAGCAGATTGGGATTGACATGCCAGCAGACTGGCTACGGGGCCTGGCCCCCCTTCCTACCTTTTCTGGTTGGGGATGCTTTTACTCTTCTGAAGTTCTGGTTTCCTCATTTGCAGATTGGGAATAACAATGGTAACATCTGTCTTGCACAATGATATCATTCAACAAAGTAATTTGTGCTTGGCACAAAGTAAGCAATGTATAGATAGGCTTTTAAGAAAAACTGTTCAGTGACAGACCCTGGTTGAAATCTACCTGCAACTTCTTTGTTGAGATCTCTGGTACTTTGTAGACATTTTGTTGCTTTTCACACAGACAGTTGTGTGGTGATACAAAAGGCCTGTGGACTATGCCTTTATGTATTCAGAGAGATAAAGTTAGTTTGTTTTAGGGACAAGAACTTGGTGTATACAGAAAAGCCATCAGCAGGAGAGGTCAAATGGTGTCTCCTCTCACTCCTTTTCCTGAGGCTGGGCTTTTGTGAGCTCTCGCCTACTTACTGTGCTCTGTACCCAACCACATATGTGCATATGCATGTGTGCATGCATGTTCCAATTTTAGTATATGTGCTGCCGAAGCGAGCACTGCATGCATGTTTGTATGGGTGCACAGCTGTATGTGGGTGCATGTGTACATGTGTAGAGTTTAGAGATCACCTTAGAGTGTCATTCCTCAGGCACTGTCTATCTTGGTCTGGAGTTTACCAGCTGTGCTAGGCTGGCTGAGAGCCCTCTGAATTCACTTGTGGTGCTGAGATACAAGCACACCCTTATCACCACTAGCACAATACCTGACATTTTTACATGGGTTCTGGGAACCAGTTTTGGATCCTGATGTTTTTATGGTAAACACTTTACTGAGCGATGCATTCTATACCAGGTCCTGTACTCAGCCATTTTGAACCTCCCTTTTCTTGGCCGTCAGTGGTAAACCATGAGTATGCCTGCCTCTCTGGATTGGTCTGGGAATTTGAGGGGTCATTAGCTCATTCATACATTCATGATTTATTATTCAGCATCAAGAGTGCAATGATTAATACAAATGAGACCCCTTGACTTTGAGGAGCTTCCAGTCCAGGTGGCGACAGTAAACAGATTACTCTGTTACAGAGAGCAAATTAAATACTTTGTCTATACAGACACAGGGGCTGGTGGTTGCAGGGGTGAAGCAGACATGGGTTTGGGGTAGGGAGGAACTTGAGGTCAGGGAGAGCAGGATGGAGTGGAGTCTTGTAGGGCAAGCAAGTGTGCAGACCTCGGTGATGGAGCTGGGGAACTCTTGGCAAACTTGAAGGCATTCTTCATCAGTCCCAGTTGGGTTGTGGCAGGTGAGGATGATGGATGAGAGCACTCTGTCTCCTCTTTCACCTTCCTAGCTGCTCTACACGAGCTATGCTTGGTATTCAGTGTTGTACTTAGGGCCTCTAGTGCAGTGGAGAGACACCATGACCACAGCAACTCTTATAAAAGAAAACATTTGATTGAGGATGCTTTACAGCTTCAGAAGTTCCATCTTGGCAGGAAGCATGGCAACATGTAGGCAGACATGGTGCTGGAAAAGGAGTTGCGAGTTCTGTATCTACAGGCAACAGAAGGACACAATGTGCTACACTGGGTATAGCTTGAGCATATATAAACTAAAAGCTCCCTCCCCCTCCAATAAAGCCACACCTTCTCAAAAAAGGCCATACCTCCTAATAATGCTAGTCTCTATAAGCCATTCCTAATTAAACCGTCACATTCAGTGTCTGTACTTTAAGAATCATGAAACTGAGGCTGAGACAGCTCCATTAGATTTTCTTTCTAATACTAATATCGCTTACCTATGGAGTGGGGAAGCCACATTTTCCCCTAAGCATTCTGGATCTAGTGTTTATCCTGAAGGCCTGAAGAGCCTGCTGTGTGTGTAGTGTGACAAAGTCCAAGCCTAGCAAGGAATGAAGATGGTCAGAAGGCAAGGGGTACAGTCAGAGTCTACTGTGGCCAACCAGAGTAAACACACAGCATTTCTGAAGGAAAAAGAAAGGATGTAAGAGGTCCATGGAGCATGGCTGAGAGGTTATCATTGGCACTGGCTTGGTGTCAGTGGTGTGGGGAGTGAAGGGAAGATCCATGTCTGGCTGGCATGATTTCTGGATGTCTAATGAGATTCAGGTGTGGTGAGAGTAGAGAACAAATGGAACATTTGGATGTGTTTAGGGTCTCAGTGGATTATTCAAATGGAGAAATCCAGTAGGGGAAGTTGTAGGGGACCAGAATGTGTTGTTGTTGTTGTTGTTGTTGTTGTTGTTGTTGGTGGTGGTGGTGGTGGTGGTGGTGGTGTGTGCGTGTGTGTGTGTGCAGGAAGGAAGGCAAGAGGGACAAGGGAGACAGACAGACAGAGAGTGGGAGGGCATGTATCTACGTTCTGTTTTTAGATGGGGGTTAGGGAGAAGAACAGGGGACAGGAAGGGTAACTGGGAATGACTAAGCTGAAGAGAAGACAATGTGGTACCTTGGAAGTTGTCTCAAGGCCATAATGTGTTTGGTTTGGCTCACAATCTAAAAGCACAAGCAACAATAGTTTCCAATGTTTAAAAAGAATTACAGAAAGACTTGTTAGTGTCCCTGATAAATTGGGTGATGTAGCCTCCATGAGTGAGAGACAGCAGTGAGCTCAGATTTTTGGATAAACTAGCATATTTTTGCTTCTCATAGTAGGCCAGGGATTCTCGTACTCTCACTGTGGGCATCATCCTGGTCCCTGAAGGCATTTAATTTAAAACTTGAGCTGAGGAAGTGGGATTTCCTAGGGACTTACAGCTGTCAGAGAAGTGGGAGGAGCAGTAAAGAGTGGTGTTAGTGTTAAGGAACAGCAGGGTTAAGGAGAGCCAGAGAAACCCCACTCTCTGGGAGACCATAGGCAGACTGGGAAACATCTTTGGGTTTTGCTGTTTGGAACTGCCCTCAGCCAAAACACACGTAGTATGGCAGAAGAAGAGCAAAGGAAGGGTGAAGAAACTAACTTCAGAGAGCTGTGTTGGGGAGCTCGGGGGCACGGCTTAGCTCATAAAGCTGAGCAAGTAAGAGTGCAGGAGTTCAGACTCTAGAACCTGTGTGTAAAGTAGATGGGCACAATGGTGCACACTTGCAATCGCAGCCTTTGGGAAGCAGAGACAGGCAGATTCTTAGACTCACCAGCCAACAGGCCTAGCTGAATCATTCAGTTCCTTGTTTAATAACACACACTGTAACAATAAATAAGATGGATAGTGACTGAAGAAGATACCTGTCTTAGGGTTTACTGCTGTGAAGAGACACTGTGACCAAGACAACTCTTATAAAGGACAATATTCAATTGGGGCTGGCTTACAGGTTCAGAGGCTCAGTCCATTATCATCAACGAGCATGGAAGCATCCAGACAGGCATGGTACAGGAGGGGCTGAGAGTTCTACATCTTCATTTGAAGGCTGCTAGCAGAATACTGGCCTACAGGCAGCTGGGATGAGGGTCTCAAAGATCACACCCACAGTGCCATGCCTACTCCAAAAGGCCATACCTACTCAAACAAGGACACACTTTCTAATAGTGCCACTCCATGAGCCAAGCACATACACACCATCACAATACCCAACCCAAGGTTAACTTCTGTCCATATATCTATATCTGTAGCTGATGGATGTACATAAAATATGTATGCATGTATGTATACACATATAGGTGTACATATGTATATATATGCACACATAATATATACATGTGTACATATACATATATATGTATGCATACATGTACACACACAACCATGCTGTAGTGAGGCATTCAGGGAGGTTTTAGTATGCTTTTGTGTGTGTGTGTGTGTGTGTGTGTGTGTGTGTGTGAGTGTGTGTGTGTGTGTGTGTTTCATATCTGATGGGCTTGAGAACATCTTCATCAAGATGTTTGTGATTGGTGTCATTTAGTACTTTATTTGTCCTTAACTTACATGTTTGGGGGTTGTGGTAGTAGAGAGGACTGAATGCAGGACCTTGTGCTTACTCAGCTAGCACCACACTACTGAGTTATACCCTCAGCCCTTGACTATGTTTTGTAAGAAATGGGAAGAGTCCAGCCTTAGCAAGCTTTAGTGGATTATTCCAAAAGAAGCAGTAGTTGCTATTAAAGCTAACCCTTCTAGAGACAGACTGGGGTGAGGTGCTTTTGTGTTGTTGCGATGCCGGCTCATCTGTGTCAGCTCTTCCTTGGGCAACACCTTCTATGGCAGCTCCTTACTTACCTGTGTGCCCTGTCATACATTCCTATAAGCTCCGAGGTCAAGCTCCACATTGCCTAGCTCTCTCTGTCTTCCCAGGGAGCCCTGGGGGTAAAGGAACGTCCATTGAATTAAAGCATCTCACGATTCTATCAGGACATCAACCAAGCACAGAATGTAACATTGTAGCATAAGAAGCTATGATAAGACCGGGCACACCCAAAGGCTGGGCAAGACAGCAACCCAGTAGAAGGAAAAGGGACCCACAAGTAGAGAAACGAGTCAGGGACAGCTCCCGCGCCCACTGTCAGAGCAGTGCTTTTAAATACAAAACAAAATGCAAAACAGAAAAGCCACAGGTTATAAAGGACTCCTACCATATTGAAATGCACTTATCAAAATATTAAAACCAATTTGTGATAAAGCAATATATGCATTCCTTTATTAAATCATTAAAGAAGATTTAATGATGCACCTAAAAGTAGGTGCATGATTACTGTGAATTCAAAGCAGTTGTGAGTCGAAGAGGTATTTTGGGGCTCCTGCAGCAAGGGTTACTGGGGCTGGGATTATTCAGACCTTTTGTTGTGGTTGGCATATTGGTACTATTACCCCAAGCCTGTTTTGGTGGAATGAATCATTCAGTACCAGCTGGAGTTAGGAAAATCAAGATATATCCCTTCTAGGATTCCTCTGCAGTGCCCTGTGCTACCTTTTGTGGAGAGAGTGGAGCATACAGAGAGGGATGAATTACTGAAACTACTTCATTTTTTCTGTTCTTGCTTGCATATTTCATGGCTCTCCTAGAGTTAGCTGTTGACCACCTGAGGTGCCCAAGGGCCCCTTCTATTCTAAACATCCGAGGAGCAGCACCAATGCCTGCAGATTTTTGCCATTTCTTACTGGCTTCTTACTGGTAGAAATTTTTAGAGGTCTGGAGTGTGGGCTACTTGTTTCAGGGGAGTACATACAGCTATAGTTAAGCCAGATCCCTCTCCCTGGAGCAACCTTCTTCCTAGCTCTCTAAAGGAGTGACCTATACAGGCAGGGCTCTTTGGACATTTTAAGAGGAAAGGGTCTGTCAGTGTCTTGAGCTCTGTCTTGGCTGAACTCCATGCTTACCCGCTCTTTGTACCCAGCAGAGGTTTTCCTCTTCTTTTATTTGGCATGAGATTCCTCCATTTGGAACTGGCTTCCATTCTGTGTCCTTTGCCTGATCACAGCCCCTGTGCCCCACAGGCTTGGCTCTAGTGCTTTCACTCCTAGACATCTCTACTCCTATAGCAGGGACTCTCCCTCCTCTGAATTGGCCACCTTCTATGGCAGTTCCTTACTTCCCTGTGTGTCCTGTAATATATTCTTATAAGCTCTGAAGTCAAGCTCCACATCGCCTCATTCCCTCTGTCTTCCCAGGTAGCCCTGCGGGTAAAGGAGTCTTCAGTGAATTAGAGCAGCTCACGATTCTATCAAGACACAGGGGGACCCAGATGAAGAGTCTACCACTGTCTAGTCTGTAAGTTCCCCTCAGGTTATGAATCCCCCTCATGTGTCTCTCCTTTCCTTCCTGTTCAACTACTGACCCAGGCAGATTGTGCATTTTTATATTTCCTTGCCAATGTAACTCTTTCTGAGTATTTTATAAGACTTAGCACACTTCAAAAAAATTATACAACATTGACAAATTCAAAGTCAAAAGTGAGACTCATGCCAAACTCTATCATCCAGAAAAAAATGCACACATCATTTCAATGTATATGATTACAATTTTTTCCCACTCTACAATCAACACAGGCATATCTTGTAAAGCAGGACCATGCCATACAATGTACTATAACTGTCTTAATTTCCAGCTAAGCCTCTTGTCTTAGTGGTGAGGAGCATGACTTTAGGGCATTGCTTGAGTTAAAATCATGGTGCCATCATGGAGTAGTTGTTGACTCCTCACCTGAGTTTGTAGTTTAGTTGGTAGGGTGCTTCTCCAGTGAGCATAGGTCTGGGTTCAATCCCAAGCATGGGATAAGCCTGGTGTGGTGGTGTGTGTCTGTACATCAACACTCTAGTGTAGGCCAGGAGCGTCAGAAGTTGGAAGCTACACAGTGAGCTTTCTTTTCTTTTTTTAAAAGTAGTCATTGTTAGTAACATCATTGTTCACCAGTTTCCCCATCTGTAAAATGAAGGCAAAAACCCCATTTATTATTCATAGGTTTTGTTACATACATCCCTGTAATGCCAACATTTGGGAGGCCAGACTGGAATTCATAGTGGGCTGAAGACCTTCCAAGGTTAGATACTGAGACCCTGTCTCAGGAAACCAAGACAGGGACGTGATAACTGAGCCCAGGCATGGAAGACCACAGAGCAGGGTCCAGGTCTGACAAGATCCCAGAGTTTGCTAGGCTTCTGTCAGTGAAGGCATCTGGTGCAGAGGGTCTCACTACATGGCTATCTCTAGGCTATGTAGTGTCTCCTCCTTGATGGACATTTAGGTGACTTTTGGCATAAACTTATGAGGAATTAATGATGCACTGGACGCCTTCCTCCACACCTCCTTTAATGCATTTTTGATGTATTACCTCCAGATATTACTGGGAATGTGAAAGGTGAGTGAGCCTTCTGGCTATGATGTCCTCGGAAACGCTTTTCCTGTGCCAATTTACAGTCTGCTGTTCCCTTGGTGTTAAACTGTTCTGCATCCTGCAATGCTGCTGGCTTTCTCTTCCTCCCTTCCTCAGTGCTTCAGCACAGCGGGTTGTCATTCATTTCACGGAAAGGGAGGGAGATGAGACTAGGATTAGGCTGTGCACCATCTCAGGCTCCCGATTGGGCTAATTTACCTTCTTGCCTGCAATAGGAACCTTCTTCTTCAGCCACCCCGGGCAAAGTTGATTACATCAAGGTAGGATAGTTCCTTCCTGGGGCCACTGGAAAGGTGACAGTCACGTGGACTATTCAGAGCGATTTGAGAGCCCTGTTAATAGACTTACTGGGGTCAGCAGCTGTGTGATGCTCTTGTCTATGTGGGGCACACCTCCTTAGGCAGCTCCTGGCCTGGTTGTCTCTGCTTTGGTGGCATAGATTGTCCTGGGGCCGTGACTCAGCTGTGCTGCTGCTGCTTTTTTACCCCACAGGGGAGGTTGTCTGGAAACACAGAACTGGAGGAGAGGAGGGTGGTGTTTGGTTACGAATGCCCTGGGCCTTAGGGATTGCTGGGGATGCTTTTACAGTCACTCACTGCAGATACTCAAGAGAGAAACAGAACTTACACTGATCTTTCCAGTATAATTTAGAGACTTCGCTTTAAAAAGCACTAACCAGGCCTCTCATCGAAAACCAGAACATCTATAAATTTATTTTTATTCCTTGAATATATTAGAACCTGAGAAGCTTTCATTTTCCTTCTGGGGCCGATTGAAATAAAAAAAAATCATGTGAATGTAAGGATTTTTCATATTAAGGTACTTGTTGAAATTTGATAATTTAGAGGAAGAGTGTAGCTCAGGGATACTGGTAGCAATCCACTGTCAGCGTCGACTGGAAGGTGTATTCTTCTGATGGCTTTGGATTATAGGATTTAAATATCAGTACAACTCTTCTAGTGCAGGAAATCCAATTATGGAAGTCTGATTGTGATATTTTAATACTATTGGAGCAAAACACTGGATGAAAATTCTCATTAGTTAAGCAAGACACAGACAGGATAGAATTTCATCTCCCACTATTATGCCTATAATTTTATTACCCTCAGGTTTTATTAAGAATCGGAGTGTGATTGATGAGTAGTGGCAAGGCCATGAAACTGACATGCATTTGCATTTTTTTCCTTCAGGACAGTCACTAAGGTTCTACAAGGTGAGAGTAGTATTATTGGAGAAAGCAGGTGATGTGTTTAAAGCCACATAAATACACATGCATGGCATGTCATCCTAGGAAACACAAGGCAGACTCTCATAGAGAAAAAACACTATTCTTATCATGAACTCATATGAAACATACTTTGAGAGCTAACAGGTTAGACTTGCTTGGTGCATGTGTGCTATATGTGTGTTTGTGTGTATGTGCAATATATATATGTTTGTGTGTGTGCGTGTGCAATGTATACATGTTTGTGTGTGTTTGTGTATGTGCAATGTATTCATGTGTGTGTGTGTGTGTATGCACATGCCCATATATGAATACATAATAGAGGGTATAATGTAAGTCAATGTCAGCTACCTTTAACCACTCTCCAGCTTTTTTTTGAGATTGGCTTCTCCTTAACCTGGAGCTTACCTGTTTGCCTAGACTGGCTGGCCTGTGACCTCCAGGAATCTGCTTTTCTCGGCCTCCTCATGGCTGGGCTTGTAGGTACTGGCTTCTATGCTTTTATGTTGAGTGTTTGGGATCTAAGCTCAGGTCCTTATGCTTTTGTGACAAGTTCATTACCTTCTAAGCCATCGTCTCAGCCTCCCTATAGTTGCTTTTAACTTTTCTTATTTTTAACGTTTTTGTTGGCTGATATCATGGCATAAAATGCCATGCCTGATTCTAAAAAAGGAAATACTGGAGGACAATTCCTGGGCCCTGTCCACAAGGAAGCATTATTGCATGCCCAGTTGCAAACAGGGCTTTGAACTTTTGCTTTGTTTATAGAGCTGTCTTAGCTGGAGCTCATTTTGCTTCTCAAGCAGAATACTTGACAGGGTCTGAAAACATTTTAAAGAACATTTTAGTGGGCTTTATTAATTTGTGTGTGTGTGTGTGTGTGTGTGTGTGTGTGTATGTGCGCGCGCGCGTGCGCATATATACACATATGTCATGATGTGCCTGTGGTGGTCAGAGGACAACTTGTGGGAACTTGTTCTCTTCTTGTGTGGTTCCTAAGCCTTGATGACAAACACTTTAACTGCTGAGATACCTTGCCATCTCTGGAGAGATTTCTGATTGTCATAACCTTGTTATTTAGTAAGTGGGGCCTATCAATACTGTTAAATATTTTATAATCTGTGAGTTACTCCCACCAGAAACAATCATCCTGTCCTATAGAAACAGTGATGCCAAGGCAGAAACATCTACTGTGGAAGTTTCTAAGGACAAGATGTCTCCAGAGAAGTTGTCTGGATCAGTTTTCTTATAGGTGCCATTTCCCAGGATTCTTATCACAGAAAAAGGCCAGCTGTGTAACTTCAAAAACTTATTTTCTGGCATCAAAAATTTGATCAAATTCTGCTGGTTAGTTTTATGTCAACTTGACATAAGCTAGAGTCATCTTGAGGAGGGAACCTAAATTGAGAGTACACCTCCGTAAGATCCAGCTCTGGGGCATTTTCTTAAGTAGAGATTAATGGGGGAAGGCCCAGTCCAGTGTAGCATCATCTCTGGTGTGGTGGTCCTGGGTTCTGTATGAAATCAAGCTGAGCAAGCCAAGATGAGCAAATCAGTAAGCAGCACCCCTCCATGGCCTGCCCTCCACAGCTCCTGCCTCCACACTCCTGCCCTGTATGAGTTCCTGTCCTGACTTTCTTTGGTGATGGATTGTGATGTAGAAGTATTCCGAATAAACCCTTTACTCTCTGAGTTGCTCATGGTCACAGTGTTTCATCACAGGAAGAGATGCCCTAATGAGGACACTGAATTATATCAGAACTCACAGGAAGCTATACGTAAGCCACTTTCCACTTTTTAAAGTTCCATACATTGGCAAATCACAAGGGCAGAGCATATATTGGCTACGCAGTTCATGTCTTACCTGTTAGCAAGGTATGTGGGTCTCTGGTCATCAGGAAGTATCTCTTGGAGCCTGGACTCAGTGCAAGAGAGGTTTTGAGGGTGCTTAAGAATGCAGATCCCCTGAAGGTTTGACATTTTACTTTGGTCTTGGGATGGTCCATCACTGGGTTGGGGTGGCCTTACTCTCTGGGATAAGATTATGTCATTTACATAGTGCTGGGATAAGTCCTGGCAACCATTTTATCCTTCCCAGTTTCCTTCTCTTCTTCTGTCTCCTGTCAATTGCCTTTCATTATCTATATTATTTTTCTCTAATTTACCCTTTAATTTTGTTGACTTGAGATGAATTTGTTTGAACAAAATGTGTGAAGCCCCACTGTATGACAGGGATAATTGATATAAAGATGGATTCTGGGATGCTGGACCTACCTGGTGGCTTTCTCAGTCTAATGGGTGATGCTGGCACGCTGGTGTGATAACAGTTCAGAAGAATAGGGCATGACAATGATGGGGACATCCAGAGTTCTGTGTGGGTACAAAGGACAATAGCCAGTCGTGCAATGCCACAAGGAGTATTATATTTGATTTGCCAGGCATCGGTTTCCAGTTTTACAGATCACCCCATACCTATAGCTAGGGCCTAGGGAAGTGTGGCCACTCCTGTTTATGGTTTGTAATCCATTTCATTCCCCCAACCCCTGGCTTCTGTATGTTAGGTGTCTGGATGATGGAAGAGTCTACTGCACCATCCACTCCTCACCTTTGGCCCTTGGTAATGGAGGTAGTCATCTGTATGTTTTGAATGCTGAACTCACCAGGAAATAGAGATAGGCTGGAGGAAATAGCAAAGATAATTCAATTACTGGGAAGAGGAATTCTGCAGGAGGAAGCAGTTTTGAGGGAGCTTGATGGGTTTTTGCCAGAATTAGGCTAAATCACAGAGTCAGAGACCTTTCAGTGCTAAATGACTCCTGATGATCCCTTTGCTTGAATAGATCATCCCTAATCACCGTGAAAGGCCCATAGAAACAAACATTGCTTGGGGTTGTTAAGCAGGGAGGGAGCACTTTGGATGCCCACTTTTGATTCCTCTAAGTCTGGTGCTTTGGGTTATGTTTTGCCTACTTCCCTCAATTCTTCCTCAAAATTTCCTGATGATGACTTGAGGAACTTTGATTTCCACAGTAAATAAGATTAGACAGACCAGTTTGAACCTTGGTTTTGGAACTTCTTTGGTGTAGAACTGTGGACAGATAACATCTTGGGGTTCAGATGTCCCATCTCTAAAATAAGAATAATACTTGTCACATGCACTGGTTAAAGGTTGAGGAGATGTTTGTAAACATTACATGAGTGTGCCTAGAATGGGGTGGGGGGCTCAGAAAATGGTAACTATCATTTTTTTCTTGAATTACTTAGAACACAAATAATCCTAGAGTGGTGTGGATTGGTATGCATAAGTACTATTAACTAGTATTATACTTGTTTTGAAAATCCAGGGGTTAGGGTATGCATGCCCAGAGACCAGAAGATCCTTTTGGGTGTTGTCTAGAGAAACACAGTCTATTTCTTTTGAGGAGGAGTCTCTTATTGGCTAGGAGCTTGCAAATTAGGTTAGACTGATTGGCCATTGGTCTCTAGGGATCTTCCTGTCTTGGTCTCCTGAGATTAGAAAGGTGCGACACTACATGCAGCATTTTTACATGGTCTCTAGGGATCAAACTGAGGTCATCATTTTTTTTTTAATTTTTTTATTCGGTATATTTTTTATTTACATTTCAAATGATTTCCCCTTTCTTAGCCCCCCCCCCACTCCCAAAAACTCCCGTAAGCCCCCTTCTCTCCCCCTGTTCTCCCATCCACCCCTTCCCACTTCCCCATTCTGGTTTTGCTGAATACTGCTTCATTGAGTCTTTCCAGAACAAGGGGCCACTCTTCCTTTCTTCTTGTACCTCATTTGATGTATAGATTATGTTTTGGGTAATCTAGGTTTCTAGGTTAATATCCACTTATTAGTGAGTGCATACCATGATTCATCTTTTGAGTCTGGGTTACCTCACTTAGTGTGATGTTCTCTAGCTCCATCCATTTGCCTAAGAATTTCATGAATTCATTGTTTCTAATGGCTGAATAGTACTCCATTGTGTAGATATACCACATTTTTTGCATCCACTCTTCTGTTGAGGGATACCTGGGTTCTTTCCAGCATCTGGCAATTATAAATAGGGCTGCTATGAACATAGTAGAGCATGTATCCTTATTACATGGTGGGGAATCCTCTGGGTATATGCCCAGGAGTGGTATAGCAGGATCTTCTGGAAGTGAGGTGCCCAGTTGGTCGTCATGTTTTTTATGCAAATGCTTTACCAGCTGAGCCATCTCCCTATTTCCCATCATTTGACAGTGATCAAGGTGATTGAAAATCTAAGGTGCACACATTCTAAGAGTAGGTGACAGTGAAGAAGCTGGTTTAGGATGTCATGTGTCATTGGTTCATGACACGTGGACTGAAGGCCTCCCTGGGTACGGGTTTCTGTGGAAAGGATACATTTGGTCAACCTGACTGTGTTTCCCTGGGTCAGCACTGACTGTTTTTGCTGAGCCAAAGCAATGAACTTCTAGCCAAGAGCCATGTACTTTTTATTTTCTTCTTTCTATATTGAATACAGTGATGCTAAAGCTGCTTGGGGTTAAATGATTATTTCCCAGCCAGGTTAACCTTTCTTTTAAACTATTTGCAGTTTGAAAGATATCTGAGAGGAACCATTAGGTAGAGTAGCAGTCATACCTTTGCTTGGGAGGCAAATGTCAAAGGTGCTTCAGGGAGGCAGTGAAGAGAAGGAGGGAGAGGAAGAAGGGGAGGCCAGAGGAGGACCCAGGAGCCTTTAACTTCTGAAAACTGGTTATTCATCCTCATAAAGAGATTTCTTTGCTTTTCCACCAAAAATTCTGTCTGGGAAGTTCAGTTTGGATGGAGCTGCTACTTCTGGATCATTCTCCTGACCCAGATCTGTTAGAATTGAAAATTCATCCCCACAGAGTGTCAGGATGTGCTCTGTCCCTGTTGGGACCAACTTGTAAACTTTGTTCCTCTTGGACATTGCCTACACTGTCCCCGGGATATTGTTCAGACATGTTTGTTTTCACATGTTTGCTTGGCTTAGGAGCTGTGAGCTCTTGGTGTGTTGGAGTGGCTGCTGTGTGCCGTGGGAGGTCCCAGGGCCTTAGAAGGTCTTCAACCACACAGTTTGTTTAATGACTGATGTAGGCACAGACACTTATTGCTTATCTTTAGCTCAACATCAATAGTTTCTTTTTCTCCACGACTACTCCCTCCTCCTTTTGGACTTAGTGTTGATTGGAAAAACATTAATAGATTCCCACCTATGGGAATATATCCATATGACGCAAGGCTTACTTGGTTGAGAATTTTTAATTTTCACTTTCTTTAAATTATTGAGAGAGAGAGAGAGAGAGAGAGAGAGAGAGAGAGAGAGAGAGAGAGAGAGAGAGAGAGAGAGGTGCTATATTTTTGTTTGTTTTGACATAAACTTACCCCTCTCCTCATTCTTGAATGAAAATCCTCATGGTTGTCGAGTCCTCTACATTAGTTCCTGAAATCTTCTCTGTACTGTGTGACATATAGCAATGTACAAATAAAGAGGACTTTGTTGAATTTGGACAGCTTTTGAAATCTATTGATCTCAAATTGTAGCAGTGGAATTAATTCTATTAGATCAGTATATTCTATTAGAGGTATAAATTTACCTCTGAAATGGATTAAAGGATATTCACTTAGAAGATTATAAGCAAATCCTCAATGGATTGGCTAGGAGAATAGTTCTCTCATAAGGAGCTCTGTGGGAATTGAGTAAAGCCATAAATCCAGTTCCTAGTTTATCAGTCTAAAATTCAGTGTCCAGATCGTTCATGGCCCTGGACAGATGTGAGGCTCCAGATGTTCCATTGACATCAAATTTCATGAGTCCTTAATCTTATCCATTAGCTCAGGAGGAACAATGGTACCATATTGGGAAGAGACCAGTTCCTCCACAAAAAATTCATGGAGCTTGAAGGCTGGTGTCTAATCAGTAATAAAATACCCAGAACCCTGAGTGGGTGACGGGACACTTTGGTTTTTTTAACACCTTGGAGTGACAACTTGGCTGGTGCTTTCCTCTGTAGGTGAACTTGACTTCACAGCATCTGCTTTGACTTGGACAACCAGAGGACCACCTCCTTGTCTTCCTTGAGCTGCTAAATGCCTGTGCGTACTCCACACTCCAGCAAGGGAAGACGGGTGGAGCTTCTTGGATGATGATGGACGTGCCACTGTGCAGGATGAGGGCAGGCTGTGTGACATCGCCACCACGAGGGTAAGAGCTGTCTTTCTGGGTCAATTTCTCGATGGTCATTGTTATTAGAGGAAGAGGAAAATATTTTACAATAGAGCAATAAAGAGGAAAGCCAAAGATGGCAAGTTGTGGGGGGGGGGGGGAGAGTTCTTCTGACTGTAAACCCTGATGGGCAGTTGATACACAGTGTATAGGCCTGGAAGGGTTAGATTAGAGTAGTGTCATATCACAAGCCTGCTTTAGTAAGTTTTGGGGTGGGCTTGGAAATAAAGCTCAGAGTGCTTCCCTGTCATGCATGAAGCCCTGGCTTTGATCTCCAGCACAGCATAAAAATCAGGCATGGTAGCACACTCCCAGACCTTGAGAGCAGAGGCAAGAATAGAGGTTCAGTTATCCTTGGGTGCTTAGTGAGTTGGGGCTTAGTCTGTGCTAGATGAGGCCCTATCTCAGTGTCTTAAACAGGAAAAAAATGTGTGGTATACATTCTTTCCTTGACTCTCCATTTTTCTTTTTCTTTTCTTCCTTCCTTTCTTTCCTTTCTTTACTTTTTTTTTTTAACATTTACCATTCAGACTTGAAGAAGCAACACTGCTGCTCTTTCAATAAGAGTCCTTTTATGTCTAGCTTACTTTGGATGCCACCAAACTGGAATTGTCAGAAGACTGGCTCAGGTCACAATGTAGCCAGAAGCACACTTCAGTGGAATCATATAATGTTTAAAATCTGGTGGGTCAGTGCAGATATCCTACATAGAAATCAGTTTCATTTTCCACAAACACTGATAAGTCTATCCTCTAATCCCCCAAAGCACTGAGGTGCTCTGTAGTTTCTCGCTGTTGAACTGTGGAGAATATATTACAGTCCCCAACTGTCCCTTTATTTCCTTGACTTTATTGTTTGGCCATTCAAGTCGCTGAACTTTGCCATGCCTGATTTAGAGCTTTCTGCTATTATTTTTTTTTTCGACAAATGGCAATAGCTTTTGTTAATTCAAAATCAGTGTCTTTTACCAGACAAGGACCGGTAGATATCCAAAGAGGCTATTGCTGTAGAGAGGGTGCGTGAATGTGACAGACAAGCTAGACATTTGACATTTGTGCAGAGTGAAAATCAAGTACAGAAGTACTACCATGTGACAAATGTTGGTATAAAGTGGACACAAAGGTCTCTTGGAGAAGATGAGCAGAGCAGGAGAGTTCAGGAGGAGGGAGTTATGAACTTGACCCAGTAATTCAAAGTTTCTAAAACTCCCTATCCTGAGTGCTGGTACTGTTAGAGACATCTATATGACCACGCCTCCATACAACATGGCTCAGGTAGAAAAGTGATTGTCCCTTGTATGCAGAATCTAGGTGATAATGTATGTAAATACATAAGAAAATATACGTGTGAGTACACAGGGTAACATGAGCAAGAAAGGCTAAATATTAGGGGATGAGGTAATGGGCGAAGTAATGAAAGGGTATATGAACTTACCTGTTTTTCTAATTCTGATTCTGTTATAGAGTTTTTGGTCTTGGGAATTGGTAAGAGCATAAAGTATATTTGACACTAAAAGGGTAAAATTTAATATGAAACTCCATTTTCAGACCTGCTCTAATTGTATAAGGTTCATTGAGTTATATAGATTTTGGGTCTGGTTAATCTTGGTGTCTGATGTTTTTAATTTGTTTGCAAGTTATTTTTATAATACAATTTATAAAATTAAAAAAACCCAACAGCACAAAACAAAATCATGGCTCAGGTGGACAGGAGATGGGGTGTGTACACAGGATTAGAAACCCCTCTTGGGGTCAAGATTAAACCTTTCTTATTGAGAACACATTATCTGTGATACTCAACCGTTTTTTAAATGGTACAGCTTCCTGGCTTCTTGGCTTACTAAACCTGAACACACACTGCTTGAGATGAACTGTATAACAGTGCAGAAATCCCTAGGGTTCCAGAGAGGAGCAGCCAGCCACATTAGTGACTGGAACAAACACCCAGATCCAGAAGTAACCTATGCTCTCTGTGTTGGCTCTGGGCCTGTCCTTGAGAACTCACAAACTCACAAAGCAGTAACTAGAACAACTCTGATATACATAATTGTACTAGTCAGATGGAGAAAGAATAAACACGGGAGCAGGGCCAGAGAGGGGAAGGGCAGTTACTATATTAATCTCTTAATAAAGTTCTAATGTTTCCAAGGTTGTTTTGTTTTTGTTTTCATTTTTCACTTGTATTTGATCCTTAAGGCAGGGTATCAACTAATTCTGTCTTTGAAGAGTCTCTTGACTCAAGGTCCCATAGCTGAGCGGAGACAATGTAAAGTCAGGTTTTCTAAGACCTTGCCTTTCCCCTTGCTGGTTGCTTCTGTAGGTCAGCTTGAATTTGGGGACTTTGTGAGCTACTTTGCTCATGGCTGCAATAAAATATCTGACATAAACAATGTAAAGAAGGAGATGTTTAGTCTGGCCCATGGCTTGGGATATGGTCTATCATGGTTGTGGTGGCTTGGTGGCAGGAGTGTGAGGTATTTGGTCACAGTGTGTCACTCTCAGGAAGCAGAGTGAGGTCATTTTTGGTGCATATCTATCTATATTCTTTTTATGTAGTCCTGACCACTAGACCATGGAGTGGTACCACATTTCGGGGTGTGTTTTCCCACATCAGTGAACTGGATTTCAGAAACTTCTCCATGGATACACTCAGAGGCTTGTCTCTTTAGTAATTTAAGATCCTGTCAAAATGACAGTCAATATTAACCAGCATAGGGCCACAGTGGGGTCTCTTTGTTTGGTTAAATGAAGGAGATCATTTATTCTGTTATGCTTTTCAATTGCTCACTAGTGTCCAGGTACTGTGTCAATTTCAGAGTGCAAACAGTTGAAATACAGCATAAATAAAATCACTTGCTACGGTGGGTTCCCTCAAAAAATGTGTTCAGCAAAAATTCCTCAAAGGGTCTTGCTATGTGGCCCTAGTTGGCCTTGATCTTACAGGATTTTTGCCTCAGTCTCCCAAGTTCTAGGATTGTAGGTGTAACCCCCTAATGCTTTGTTTCTTAAGTCATTATTAGTGGAGATTTTAACATATACAGATGTAGAATGATGCATCAAATTCCCAGGTAGCCAGTTCCCAGCTGTGACTGTCGCTAGCATATGACCAATTTGTATGGTCAATGTTACTGTATTCCCCATCTGGTTTTAGAAATCAATATCAAATGCTATATAATATTATCTATAAATATTTTACTGTATATTTCCAGTTAGAATGTTATTAAGAATTAAAAAGTTAATAGTTTATAATATCACACATCTAATTAGTATTCAATGTTTGTCCATATATATATATACTGCAGATATAATACATGTGCAAATAATGAAAGGATATGCATTTTATTGTTATGGTCAACATCCACCTAAAATCTATAGCTTGCTTCTGTTTTCTGTGTCTGTGTCATTTTTTTCTGTGTGGCTTCTCAATTCTGCTGCTAGCATTCCTTTTGATGTCATTGAACAGGTTCTTCTGAAATCTCTTGTTTTATTTTAATTCAGAGTTTGATCTAGACGGGCCCAATCAAATTTAGGTCTGTGTGATGGTTTTTATACTTCCATCAGGAGATGTTTTGCCCTTTGCCTCTTTTGTTACACTGGGCATTACTAAGGAGACAGATGATAGAACTCGGATCTATGTGCTAGGAAATTCCCCATTGATTGTTATCTGACAGTCACTGATAACCATTGTCCAGGTCTTTAAAAGTTTTTAAATTGAGATAGAATTATATCACTTTGCCCCTCCCTTTCCTCCCATTAATCCTGCCCTTGAATCTCTTCCATGTTTCCCCTGCCACTCTCAAGTTTATAGCCTCTTTTTCTTAGATTATTGTTATATAACACATATATGCATATAAGCATATGTACACACATATATCCTTCTGGATCAGGTTTTATTCTTGGTGTGTATATGGTTTCAAGGCTGACCACTCTTACTGGATAGCCAACAAGGGGATCATCCCTGGGGGACGATGATCCTTCTCCCAGCAGTCACTGTTGCTTGTAGTTCTTTGTCTAGAAAAACTTTCCCCTTTCCATGTTAGAATGTCCATTGATTTTACCATTGTGCCAGTCTTGTTTATGGAGCGATTTCTAGGAGAGACTTCTACAGCAGTCCTCCTAGTATTCTGGCTCATACAATCTTTTCAGCACACCTTCCATGGTATTCTCCCAGTCATAGACACCAGAGTGTAATGCTTTGGGACCGCACTCCCCACGATTTGTGGATTTTTTTGCTTTGTATCCAGTTGTGGTTTTCTGTGGTCGTCTCCATTTGCATCAACAAAGGTTTTTTTTAATGAGGGATAGCAGCTACATTTATCTGTCATCTAAAGATAAAGGTAAGATTGTAGGATCAATATAATTTCTTTCTACTTTCTAAGTTTTGTTCAGGTCTTTTGTTATAAGCTGGTAATCAACCAGTACTATTTTAATGCTCAATTCTTCATTCATTAGGTGAAACTCAATTAAAAAAACAGTCTTACTGAGATATACTTCATATATTACAGAATCTGTACTTTAAAGTATATAATTCTATTTTTGGTTATACTCAAAAGGTCATTTAGCTGTCTTATTCCAGAATATTTTTATCACTCTTAAAAGAAATGTGTATCCATTAGCAATGCCATTTCTCTCCTTCCAGCTCCAAGTGACCACTAATGCACTTCCTGTTTGTGTGTGTTATTTGTTGGGGGATATATCATATGTGAAGATGTGATGTATAATGGCATTTCTATGGAACACCCCCCCACCCCCCACACACACGTGTGTGTGTGTGTGTGTGTGTGTATGTATGTATATGAATATATACATATATATGGCAGCATGTTTTAATGTCCTGGCTGATTTACATATATATAAAGCCAGCCCTGATTCTTGAGGTAAACTGGAATAGTCAAAGCATAGATCCCCCTTTATATGTTGTGCTGGCTAGTTTTATGTTAATGTGATCCAAGCTAGAACCACCAGAGAGGAGGGAGCCTCAGTTGAGAAAATGCCTCTGTAGGACTGGTCTGTAGCCAAGCCTGTGGGGCATTAGTGATTAATGTGGGTGAGTCCAGACCATCGTGGGCAGCTTCATCCCTGCTGGGGTTTCATAAAAACTCAAGCTGAGCAAGCCAGGAGGAGCAAGCCAGTGGGCAGCATCCCTCTCTGGCTGCTGCAACAGCTCCTGCCTCCAGGTTCCTGCCCTGCTTGAGTTCCTGTCCTCTCTTCCTTTGACATGAGCTATTATATGGAAATGTGAGTGAAGTAAACTCGCTCATCCTCAAGTTGGTTTTGCTCATGGTGTTTCATTACAATAATATAACCCTAACTAAGACATGTTACTGGATTTGGTTTGCTAGTGATTTGTGGATTATGTTTGCATCTTTATTCCTGGGGGTCAATGATCTTCAGTTTTGTTTCTCTTTTCTCTCTGTAGTTTTGGTATTAAGGGAATACTAGCTTTGTAGAATTGGGAAGGGCACCTTCTTCATGGTTTTGGAAAGGATTGTGAAGATCTGCACTAAGGAGTGATGGCATTCCCAGTGGAGCTGTTGCCGCTTGACTTTTCTGTGTAGAGATTTTTAAAAGTTTATTATAAAATTAAGTATCTTGAAAATTCACTAAGATTCCCATTCTCATCTTGCATCATGTCAGTTGTATATTTCTAGCAGCTTGACTACTTAATCTAGGTTATAGGTTATCTAATGTGTGGGAATGAATTTGTTCACCGAATGCTCTTACAATTCTTCCCACTTCTGTGACATGGCCTCGTCTATTGCAGCTTTTGCTAATGGGGGTTTTCTTCCATTCCTTCTTGTTTCGTGTGGCTGAAGATTCATCAGTTTTATTGATTTTTTTTTAAAGAGTCCAGTTTTTGGCCTTTTGAATTTTCTGTATTCCTATTCATATTTTCTGTCTCATTCATTTCAACTGTAATCATTATTTTCTAACTTGAGAAGAATTAGGCCTTAACTTTTCTTTTTTCCTATGCTTCTGAGGGAGAGAATTCTTATTTTAAAGTTAGGAAAATAGCTTTTCTTTCTGTTTTCTTTCATTAATTTGTTTATGCACTATACATCCTGATCACAGCCCCTCTCCTCCCATTTCCCTCTCTTATAGCCTCCCCCCATCTCCTTTTCCTCTGATAAGGGGGAGTCCCCTCACCCATACCAACCTACTGTGGCACATCAGTTCACTACAGGACTAGGCACATCTTCTCCCACTGAGGCCAGACAAAGCAGCCCAGTTAGGGGGATATGTTCTACAGGTGAGCAACAGAGTCAGGGACGCCCTCTCTCTAGTTTTTGGAGGACCAACACAGAGACTTACACATCTGTTATATATGTGTAAGGGGCCTAGGTCTAGCCTGTGTATGCTCTTTGGTTGGGGACTCAGTCTCTGGAAGCCCCAAAAAGTACAGGTTAGTTGACTGTGTTGGTCTTTTTGTGGAGTCTCCATCCATTCCCGGGTCCTTCAGTCCTTTCCCCCAGCTTTTCCACATGACTCCACAAGGTCCATCTAATGTTTGGTGGTGGGTCTATGCATGTGTTTCAGTCAGTGTCTGGATGAAGCCTTCAGAGGACAGTTATGCTAGTCATTTGATATGTGAATTGTGTCTTGGGTATTCAGAGTTTCTGAGCTAATATCCACTTACCAGTGACTGCATTCCATGTGTGTTCTTTTGTGAATGAGTTACCTCACTTAGGATGATATTTTCCAGTTCCAACCATTTGCCTAAGAATTTCATGAATTCATTGTTTTTAATTGCTGAGCAGTATTCCATTGTGTAAATATACCACATTTTCTGTGTCCATTCCTCCACTGAGGGACATCTGGGTTCTTTCCAGCTTCTGGCTATTATAAATGAGGCTGCAGTGAACATTGTGGAGCATGTATCCTTATTGCATGCTGGTGAATCCTCCGGGTATATGCCCAGGAGTGATATAGCAGGGTCCTCTGGAAGTGTCATGCCTAGTTTTCTGAGGAACCACCAGACTGACTTCCAGAGTGGTTGTACCATCTTGCAATCCCACCAGCATTGGAGGAGTGTTCCTTTCTCCACATCCTCGCCAGCACTTGTTTTCTCCTGAGTTTTTAATCTTAGCCATTCTGACTCGTGTGAGGTGAAATCTCAGGGTTGTTTTGATTTGCATTTCCTTAATGACTAATGATGTTGAACATTTCTTAAGGTGCTTCTCAGCCATTCGAAGTTCTTCAGGTGAAAATTCTTTGTTTGGCTCTGTACCCCATTTTTTAATAGGGTTATTTGGCTCTCTGGAGTCTAACTTCTTGAGTACTTTGTATATATTGTATATTAGCCCTCTGTTGGCTGTAGGGTTGGTGGAGATCTTTTCCCAATTTGTTGGTTGCTGAGGGAGACCATTCTTTTCTTTTTTAATTTGGTATATTCTTTATTTATATTTCAAATGATTTCCCCTTTTCTGGCTCCCTACTCCCCTAAAGTCCCATAAGCCTTCTTCCCTCCCCCTGTTCCTCCCTCTACTCCTTCCCACTTCCCTGTTCTGGTATTCCCCTATACTCCTGCACTGAGTCTTTCCAGAACCAGGGGCCACTCCTCTGTTCTTCTTGGACATCATTTAATATGTGGATTATGTCTTGGGTATTCAAAGTTTCTAGGCTGATATCCACTTATCAGTGAGTATATACCATGACTGATCTTTTGAGACTGAGTTACCTCACTTAGTATGATGTTCTCCAGCTCCATCCATTTGTCTAAAAATTTCATGAATTCATTGTTTCTAATGGCTGAATAGTACTCCATTGTGTAAATATGCCACATTTTTTGTATCCATCCCTCCGCTGAGGGACACCTGGGTTCTTTCCAGCTTCTGGCTACTACAAATAGGGCTGTTATGAACGTAGTGGAGCATGTGTCCTTATTGCATGCTGGGGAATCCTCTGGTTATATGCCCAGGAGTGGTATAGCAGGGTTCTCTGGAAGTGTCATGCCCAGATTTCTGAGGAACCGCCAGACTGATTTCCAAAGTGGTTGCACCAATCCCATGAGCAGTGGAGGAGTGTTCCTCTTTCTCCACATCTTCGCCAATACCCGCTGTCTCCTGAGTTTTTGAGCTTAGCCATTCTGACTGGTAGCGGTGAAATCTCAGGGTTGTTTTGATTTGCATTTCCCTAATGATTAATGATGTTGAACATTTCTTAAGGTGCTTCTCAGCCCTCTGAAGTTCTTCATGTGAAAATTCTTTGTTTAGCTCTGTACCCCACTTTTTAATGGGGTTATTTGGTTCTCTTGGTTCTACCTTCTTGAGTTCTTTGTATATATTAGATATTAGCCCTCTGTTGGATTTAGGGTTGGTGAAGATCCTTTCCCAATCTGTTGGTTGACATTTTGTCCTTTTGACAGTGTCCTTTGCCTTACAGAAACTTTGTAGTTTTATGAGGTCCCATTTGTCTGTTCTATCTTAGAACATAAGCTATTGGTGTTCTATTCAGGAACTTTTCCCCTGTGCCCATGTCCTCAAGGGCCTTCCCCAGTTTCTTTTCTATTTGTTTCAGTGTGTCAGGTTTTATGTGGAGGACCTTGATCCACTTGGCGTTGAGCTTGGTACAAGGAGATAAGAATGGATCGATTCATATTCTTCTGCATGCTGACCTCTAATTGAACCAGCACCATTTGTTGAAAAGACTACCTTTTTTCCCACTGGATGCTTTCAGCTCCTTTGTTGAAGATCAAGTGACCATAGGTGTGTGGGTTCATTTCTGGGTCTTCAATCCTATTCCATTGATCCGCTTGCCTGACATTGTACCAATACCATGCAGTTTTTATCACTATTGCTTTGCAGTAAAGTTTGAGGTCTGGGATACTGAATCCCCTAGAAGTTCTTTTACTGTTGAGAATAGTTTTAGCTATCCTGAGTTTTTTGTTATTCCAGATGAATTTGAAAATGGCTCTTTCTAGCTCTATGAAGAGCTGAGTTGGGATTTTGATGGGGATTGCATTGAATCTGTCGATTGCCTTTGGCAAGATGACCATTTTAAATATATTAATCCTGCCAATCCATGAGCATGGAAGATTTTTCCATTTTCTGAGATCTTCTTTGATTTCCTTCTTCAGAGATCTGAAGTTCTTGTCATATAGGCCTTTCACTTGTTTGGTTGGAGTCACACCAAGATACTTTATGCTGTTTGTGGCTATTGTGAAGGGTGTCATTTCCCTAATTTCTTTCTCAGTCTGCTTATCCTTTGAGTATATAAAGGCTACTGATTTGCTCGAGTTGATTTTGTAGCCAGCCACTTTGCTGAAGTTGTTTATCAGCTGTAGGAGTTCTCTAGTAGAGTTTTTTGGGTCACTTAAGTATACTATCATATCATCTGCAAATAGTGATAGTTTGACTTCTTCCTTTCCAGTTTGTATCCCTTTGACCTCCTTATGTTGTCTAATTGCTCTAGCTAGGACTTCATGAATTATATTGAAAAGATAGCGAGAGGGGAGAGAGGGGGCAGCCTTGTCTAGTCCCTGATTTTAGTGGGATTGCTTCAAGTTTCTCTCCATTTAGTCTGATGTTGGCTACCGGTTTGCTGTATTTTGATTTTACTATGTTTAGATATGGGCCTTGAATTCCTGTCCTTTCCAAGACTTTTAGCATGAAAGGATGCTGAATTTTGTCAAATGCTTTTTCAGCATCTAATGAAATGATCATGTGGTTTTTGCTTTGAGTTTGTTTCTTGAGCATTGATGGATTTCCATATATTGAGCCATCCCTGCATCCCTGGGATGAAGCCTACTTGATCATGGTGGATGATCGTTTTCATGTGTTCTTGGATTAGGTGGGCAAGAATTTTATTGAGTATTTTTGCATTGATATTCATAAGGGAAATTTACCTGAAATTCTCTTTCTTAGTTGGATCTTTGTGTGGTTTTGGTATCAGCATAATTGTGGCTTTGTAGAAGGAGTTGGGTAGTGTTCCTTCTGTTTTTATTTGGTGGAATAGTTTGGTGTTAAGTCTTCTTTGAAGGTGTGATAGAATTCTGCAATAAAACCATCTGGTCCTGTGCTTTTTTTTTTTTTTTTTTTTGGTCGGAAGGCTATCTATGACCCCTTCTATTTCTTTAGGGGTTATGGGTCTGTTTAGATGATCTATTTGATCCTGATTTAATTTTGATATTTGGTATCTGTCTAAGAAATTGTCCATTTCCTCTAGATTCTCCAGTTGTGTTGAGTACAGGCTTTTGTAGTAGGATCTGATGATTTTTTGAATTTCCTCAGTTTCTGTTGTAATATCTCCCTTTTATTTTCTAATTTTGTTAATTTGGATACCCTTTAGTTAGTCTTTAGTGCCCTTTGGTTAGTCTGGCTATGGGTTTATCAATCTTGTTGATTTTTTCAAAGAACCAGCTCCTGGTTTTGTTGATTCTTTGTATGGTTCTCTTAGTTTCTACTTGATTGATTTCAGTCCTGAGTTTGATGATTTCCTGTCTTCCTTTCCTCCTGGGTGAATTAGCTTCTTTTTGTTACAGGGCTTTCAGTTTTTCTGTTAATCTTCTAGTGTATGCTCTCTCCAATTTCTTTTTGGAGGCACTCAAAGCTATGAATTTTCCTCTTAGCACTGTTTTCATTGTGTCCCATAGATTTGGGTATGATGTGCCTTCATTTTCGTTAAATTCTAAAAAATCTTTGATTTCTTTCTTTATTTCTTCCTTAACCAAGGTATCATTGAATAGAGTATTGTTCAGTTTCCATGTGTATGTGGGCTTTCTGTTGTTTTTATTGTTATTAAACACCACTTTACTCCATTGTGATCTGATAGGAGGCATGGGATTATTTCAATCTTCTTATATTTGTTGAGGTCTGTCTTGTGACCAACTATATGATCGATTTTGGAGAAGGTACCATGAGGTGCTGAGAAAAAAGTATATTCCTTTGCTTTGGGATGAAAAATTCTATATATATCTGTTAAATCCAATTGGTCCAAAGCTTCAATTAGTTTCACTGTCTTCCTGTTTAGTTTCTGTTTTCCTGATTGGTCCATTGATGAGAGTGGAGTGTTGAAGTCCACAATTATTGTGTTAGGAGAAATGTGTGCTTTGAGCTTTAGTCAAGTTTCTTTTATGAACAATGGTGCCCTTGTATTTGGAGCATAGATGTTCAGGATTGAGAGTTCTTCTTGTTGGATTTTTCCTTTGACCAACAAGAAGTATCCTTTCATGTCCCCTTTTACAACATTAGGTTGAATGTCAATTTTATCTGATGTTAGAATGGCAACTCCGGCTTGTTTCCTGAGATCATTTGCTTGTAGAATTGTTTTCCAGCCTTTTACTCTAAGGTAGTGTTGTCTTTGACACTGAGCTGTGTTTCCTGTATGCAGCAAAATGTAGGGTCCTGTTTACATAACCAGTCTGTTAGTATATGTCTTTTTATTGGGGAATTGAGTCCATTGATGTTAAGAGATATTAAGGAGTAGTGGTTATTGCTTCCTATCATTTTTGATGTTAATTTTATACTTGTGTGGTTATCTTCTTTTGGGTTTGATGAAAGAAGTTTAATATCCTGCTTTTTCCAGGGTATTGTTGCCCTTGTTGTAATGGTGTTTTCCCCCTATTATCCTTTGTAGGGCTGGGTTTGTGGAAAGATATTGTGTAAATTTTCCTTTATCATGGAATATCTTGGTTTCTCCATCTATAGTGATTGAGAGTTTCACTGGGTATAGTAGTCTTGGCTGGCATTTGTTTCCCTTAGAGTCTGCATGAGCTCCGCCCAGGATCTTCTAGCTTTCATGGTCTCTGGTGAGAAGTCTGGTGTAATTCTGATAGGTCTTCCTTTATATGTTACTTGTCTTACTGCCCTAAGTATTCTTTCTTTGTTTAGTACATTTGGGGTTTTGATTATTATGTGACGGGAGGTATTTCTGTTCTGGTCCAGTCTGTTTGGAGTTCTGTAGACTTCTTGTATATTACGGGCATCTCTCTCTTTAGGTTAGGGAAGTTTTCTTCCATAATTGTGTTGAAGATATTTGCTGGCCCTTTAAGTTGTAAATCTTCACTCTCTTCAATACCTATAATTCCTTAGGTTTGGCTTTCTCATTGTGTCCTGAATTTCCTGGATATTTTGGGTTACAAGCTTTTTGCATTTTGCATTTTCTTTGACTGTTGAGTCCATGGTTTCTATGGTATTTTCGGCATCTGTATTTTCTTGTTGATATTTGAATCTATGGCCCCTGATTTCTTCCCAAGGTTTTCTATCTCCAAAGTTATCTCCCTTTGTTCTTTCTTAGTTGTTTCTACTTCTGTTTTTAGATCCTGGAAGTTTTTGCTCAGTTCCTTTACTTGCTTGTTTGTATTTTCCTGTAATTCTTTGAGTGAGTTTTGTGTTTCCTCTTTCATGACTTCTGCATGTTGATGAAAGTTCTCCTGTATTTCTTTAAGTGATTTTTGCATTTCCTCCTTATTGGCTACTAACTTCTGACCCATATTCTCCTGAATTTCTTTAAGTGATTTTTGTGTTTCCCTTGTAATGGCTTCTAGCTTTTGATCATTTTTCTCCTGAATTTCTTTATGAGATTTATTTATGTCCTTTATGCGTTCCTCTAACAGCATCCTTGCCAGTGATTTTAAATCCAACTCTTGTTTTTCTGGTGTGTTGGGGTATCCAGGACTTGCTGTTGTTGGAGAATTGGGTTCAGATGCTGCCATAATGCCTTGGTTTCTGTTAGTAACATTCCTATGCTTGCCTTTAGCCATCTAGTTCTCCCTGGTGTTAGATGGTCTTATTGTCACTGGCTGGTACTTCAACCTACTGTGGACCTTTAAGTCTATTTCTGCAACACTGGATGACTGGGTTTCCTCTGGCACAGATTGCTGATATGCTGCCTTCCTCTTTGGAGCTTTCCTTTGGAGTCTTGCTCAGTCTTGCCAAGCAATGTTATACTTGGGTTGTCAAGGTGAACCAGGTGTTCCTGGACTGCTCTGTCATGGAGCGAAGATGATGGTGGGGGTGGGGGGGTGCCGGATGGGGGGTAGGGGGATGAGGGAGTGGGGAGAGGGTTAGGGTGAGGGGTGGTGGGGGAGGTTACTCCCTCTGTTGATTCTCACGTAGGACACAGGCCCCACAACCGGCTGGCAGGCTAACTGCCTATATGCTCAGGTCCTGGGCACAGGCAGATCCCTGGCAGTTCGCACCCCCAGAGATCTTAAGCTGGGGATAATACAGAACCTAGTGATGCTTTTCTGCCCTGGCAGGCCGCGAAGATGGCCTTGGGGAGTTTCTCCCTCTGCTGCTCTCCGCACAGGACACCGAGGGGGACCATTCTTAATTTAAGACTTTTTTCTTCCCTTTGACCATAGGTATGTGCATCTGTGTGTTTTTCCCGTAGTCACATTTTTAAAATGATTTATTTATTTTTATTTTATGTGCACTGGTGTTTTGCCTGCATGTATATTTGTGTGACGGTGTCAGATCCCGTAGAGTGTTATTAGATAGTTGTGAACTGCCATGTGGGTGGTGGGAATTGAACCCTGGGCTTTTTGGCATAGCAGCCAGTGCTCTTTACTTCTGACCTTGTTTCCCCGTCACTCTTCTATACACCCTGTTAGTTGGAAGTTTTGTCTTTATTACATTTTTTTTTAAATTTCTCCTTTGCATGACCTGTCCTTGAGGAATGTGGTTTAGCTTCTGCATTAAAAAAATATTCTAAGATTTTCTTTTGTTATTGATGTATAATTTTATTGCATTGTGGTTATTGTACTTTACTATGTTTTGTTTTCTTACTGTAATTTGGATCTTGAATGTCTCCTATCCATGTGTTAGGAGGAGGCTGTGTCCGTGGTTATGGCACTATTGAGAGGTGATATAATCTGTAGGAAGTGAGGCAGTAGTAGGAAGTTAGTTCACTGGGGTTATGCACTGATGAGGATATTAACACCCCTTCTATTTACTGGCTTTGCTTCCTGGTTGCTTTGAGGTTGACCCATGTACAATGCTGTGCTCTCTGTCTCTCTATAGGCCCAAGAGTACAGGGCCTAGTGATGGTGCACTGCAATGTTTGAAATAGTGAGCCAGGAGGCAAACCTTGTCTCTTTTTAAGTTGATTGCCTCAGGTAATTTGTCACAGTGATGATAGATGGCTGGTATACTTTAAGATCTATCCAGGCTGTTTGATGACTTAGCCTTTTTTGGTGTGTATTAGAGAATGTCTATGTCCATTAGAGAGAGTATGCTCTTGCTAGCTATGGTGCTCTGTCTTTGTCAGATCTTCTTGGTTTATAATGATGTTTGAATCTTCTTTATTTCCCTGTGGATATTTGTATAATTGTTCCATATGTTATCGAAGGTGGGATATTGAAATTCCAATGATTTTTCCCTCGAGTTCTGCCATTATTTTTACATCATGTAGTTTTTGGCTCTCTTGCTAAGTATGTTTATAGTGCTTATGCTTTGCTTGATGGATTGACATTTTTATTACTAGCAATGTTCTTTGACTCTGGCAACAATTTTTATCTTAAATTATATTTTGTGTGACATTCAGTATAGTCACACTGACTCCTTTTCAGTTATTATTTTCAACCTTTAAAATCTCAACTTATTTTTAAATGTGAATAATTGCTATTAGGCAATTTAGTTATTTCTACTGCTGTGTTTTCAAATTATTGGAATATTTTTATAAAGAAAAATTTCCCTCATTAACTTGTGTATTATTTTTCTAAAATATAATTTTCCCAGGAAGGCAGGATAAGTAGTTGATTTTTTTCTTCACTTTCACGGAATAATGAGTTGGCACTTTAGTAGTCTGTGAAAGTTGCCCATGTACAGCTTTGGTTTTCAAAAATTATTATCATGGGTGTTTTGTTATCAATGAAGAGGATTCTCTGCAAACAGGAAGACCTGAGTTCAAACCCTATACCTATTTTAAAAGGTCAGATGCATCAGTGTGTACTTGTAATCCCAGCACTGAGTTGGGATGAATAGATATGGACAGATCCTTGGGGCTTTGGCCAGCCAACTTAGCTGAATCTATGAGCTCTTGGCACAGTGACAGACCCTGTCTTAAGGCTGTCTTCTGGCTATTACACTTTTGCACAGCTGCATGCATACACAACATACACATGGGCACAGGCAGAGAATAACTGCTGTGAGTGTAAGAATTTTATTGTATTTGGAATGTTACAATTTGTTGCAGATTTTTTTCTTTTCCCTTTGAGACACACACTTCTCTTCAGCAGTTGGACTTAAAGAAAACCTTAGTTTTCTTTAAATCTTTTTTTTTTTGACTCTTCCTTGTCTTTGACAGCATCATTATTTTCTAGTATACAAGGACATTCCAAGCTCCTCTTGTGTATTTCTGTCCCAGACTGGGAATTGGCTGTTCATCCAAGGAAGCCTTGCTCTTTTAGGGAGATGTTATATTTACTTGTTTCAGTCTCACTAAAACAGGATACTTCTAGATGGTATCTCTACATGGTCTCTCTAAAATAGACAGAGGCAGATATATACAAGAATTTGTTGTGTATCCTTGGGATCAGTGCCTGTGGAGAAGTTCGGAAAGGAGGCTTCAGCAAAAGGAGGTGCTGAACTTTGACGAGCTTTGAACACAGAACTCACTTGGCTGTCGCAGAGCTCCGGAGCTGGGTAGACCACCTTTGTATAAAAAGATGCTGGGTTATAACAGGTCTTTTATGAAGAGTCATTGACTATGTTTCTGACCTTGGGAAAAGCAGCTTTCTTTGGCTGAAGATGACTCCCAAGTGAGGACTGACTTATCTGAGAACTCTTGGTTATTAGTACTCCTAGCATGGGTGCGAATGAATACCTCACTTATAAGAAGGGAGATGAGTGGCCAAGGAGCATCCATCGTCTGGTCATCTGTTTCAGGCTGGTTTTTTTTTTATTTTTATTGTCTTTTTGTTGTTGTTTTGGTAGACAGAGCTAAGAAATAAGACTTTCCATGAGCAAAAAATGAGCTGTATGTTTAGATTGCCATTTCCAATTCAAATTCAGCATCAGAGAGTTTCATTTAATTTCATTGCTTCTCATATTCATGTTTCTTTTCTTTTGAAATCTTGGGGACATTTAAGGACATGAACATAACACTTCCTTTGCTTGATCCTATGTGGTCATAAAAGGTTAGCAATAAGTATGCAGGCTAGAGAGATGACCCAGTGGTTAAGAGCACTGGCGCTCTTCTAGAGGACTTCGGTTCATTCCTGGAAGCCATGAAATTCCAGTTCCAAGACTGTCCTGTGAAGGGGAAACTTAAGGGTTCTTTGGAAAGTCAGTTGTGTGAGAGGATATTTCACTAAGGCAGACATGGGGAGGAATGTTTTCCTGAAGCAGATACAGGTGAAAGGAGGATTCGCTAAAGCAAGCACGTGAAAGAACATGAGATGAAGGATTCTTTGCTAATGACAAGCATGTATTAGTTCACCTTGCATGTGTTGTTGTGCTCCATTTGTCAGGACTCCATAGAGAGTCCCACCAAAAAATTTCTAGTAGTGTTCTGGCAGCTTCTTGCACTTCTGAGGTCCCAGGCTAATTGGTAGAGTGATGTCAGCTGATACAGACTCACATGGGGTTTTGTTAAGACAGACTCATGTGTCGAGGCAAGACCCATGGAGGACACGTGATGTTTGGAGGGAGAATAAATGGAACTCACAGAACAGTGATGGAGGCTTAACTTGCTTCGCTTGCATAGCAAGCTTTGCAGGACGTCTTGGTCTCAGGTCTTGGTGATCTCCACTTTAATGAGAGAGGCACGGTGAAGAACTTTTCCTGGCATCCATGGTGGTCCTGGTCCCTCCTGTTGTCCTAAGCCAATTTGGCTAAGGTCTGACTGTTCCTGTTAGGTTGTGCCACTACAGCTGCTATCCAGACACTACTGGACTGGACCACTGGTATATCCATGAAGTGTTTGTGAGTGAATCGAGCTGCTGCTGCTGACCTGTGAACCTAACTGTTGATTTCCTGACAGTGCAAATGGGATTTGCTCCAAAGAACAATTTCTAAACAAGTCCACCTCCCCTGTATCCTAAGAACCTTTCTTTTCCACTACCTCTGGCGAGTGGTGGGCTAGAAGGGAGTCTAAGGCATTTAAGAATCATCATTAAAATAGATCTTTGACACACCAGAAGAGGACCTCAGATCCCATCACAGAGAAGAGGGCCTCGGATCCCATTACAGATGATTGTGAGCCACCATGTGGTTGCTGGGATTTGAACTCAGGACCTCTGGAAGAGCAGTCAGTGCTCGTAACCCTGAGCCATCTCTCTAGCTCCTAAAATGACTTTTAACTAAAACATTTCCAGAGTATCACGAGCAGAGAGGCCTTTTGGCACTCCCAATGGCAACTTCTGGAAGAACAGAGAGGTATTGAAAGCATGAGAGTTCAAACAGGGGCCATGTAAGTACGTGGGTTACCAATAGCTAATGGTGTCTTAAACTGGAGGTCTATCAGCAAGTCATGAACTGTATACCTTACAGCTTTTCTTCCGAACAGCCAAATAAGGCAACAGCCGTTTTTAAAATCTTTTAGGTATTTTCAGCGGTTTCTGAATTATTTGTAGGAAGCTCTGATTTCATTTGTATAGAGTTTGACACATGTGTCTATCATTAAACCTAAATAACGGAGAGAGCAACAGTGTACTCGTATACATAAAATAAATAAATAAATCTTTTTAAAAAATGTCATTTTAGGTGTGCCGATATCACTGTCCATCCAGTTGTCAGTTATTAAGTGATCAGGCCTTTGGAAAATGAATTTTGTGAGAGAAATACATTTTATAATGTGTCATGATGAAACACACCATTGGCTTTTGGAGTTATGGGTGTTTCGAATCTGTGGTAGCAGCACTTGGAAGGCAGAGGCATGAGGATAACAAGTTCTAAGCCAGCCTGGACTACATAGTGAGGGCCTGTTTCAAAATACAAGTGAGGTCTGGGGAGGAGCTTAGTGCGGAGCTCTTGCCTAGTGTGTGCAAGCCCTAGGCTCTCGCCTCAGGACAAAAAGCAAATCAACAGATCAGCTTGTAATGGGCAGACACAGGAGGTAAGGAGCAGCCTTCTGTGTAGATTCTGTCAGGGCTGAAGAACCTCAGAGGAACAAGCTAAAGTCGGAGTGTCAGCCAGGCCCTGTTACTCCTCATCGGATTGTTGGGGCTTACATTCCTTTGCTGAGCCCACATCTTCATAGGCTGTTTGCTGTTCACTTCTGATTCATGGGCAAGACAGGCCCCCAGGCATCCATATAGGCAACTGACTTGTCTGTTCTCTTTCTTTCTTTTTTTTTTTTTACATGATTATGTCTACTGCCTTGTCTTGATTTATGAGCAAAACCTACAGAAATAAATGTTTTGTGGTTTATCTAAAAATAATACAGAAAATATTGCTGTTATTTTTGGTGAGTAAAATCAATTTTGTCTAGTTTATTTCAGTCTAGAAAAAAATAGGTCTTTGAAAAATTTAAGCAACATTCTTGGTTTCTGGGATCACCAGGCACATACTTGGTGCACAGACAAACATGCAAGCAAAACACCTAGATACATGAAATAATAAACATTTTTAAAAAGAACAAGTGTGTAACTGTGATTGCCAAAAATATTTTAATACTGCTATTTATTTTTTTTCCCTAGGCCACATACCAGTAGGATGTATAGTCAGTTTGTTGAAGTAATTCAGCCATGTGAGGTTCAGTCACCGGGTTGATAGAATAGTATTTAATTTTTAAGGAATGTCTGTTTGATTTTAATTTATTTTTTTTTTATAATTAGGCAAACATTAGCATGGTTCCTGAATTCACTTTCTGACATTGTCCCCTATGGCTATTTTATGTTTTCTTTGTTTATATTAGTATTGTTTCTTTTTTTGTATTAAAACACATACATATACAAATATATACATGTATGCATATATATATGTGTGTAATACACAGCTGTAATTTCCCTAGATTTCTTAATTAAAATATTTATTTATTTGCTTATTCTATGTGTATGATGTGTGAGTGGTCAGAGGACAGCTTGAGGGAGTCATATCTTTTTTTCTACAAGGTATGTCCAGGGATCAAAGCCAGGGTGAAAGGCTTGGTGGCAGGTGACTTCCCTGGCTGAGCCATCTCTGGGGTCTAGTTTCACCTTCTTTCTTAGAACAGTTGCTGCATATTCCTGACAGCTTTCTGTGTTTTGATTCTTTTCCTCCCATTTAGTACAAATATCCTGAAAACTACTCCTTTACACACATACTCTCTCTCTAATATGTATATATGTGTGTATACATACACATATATGTAGTGTGTATGCGGTGTGTGTCTATATGTGTGTCTGTGGGTGTGTCTCTGTGTGTAGAGAAATAGATCATACTTTTTTTTTGAGCTGTTCCTCTATTGATGGACATTTGGATTGTTACCAGTTACACACCAGTTATTTGCTTGTGTAACTTTGGGAAAAAATTTCTAGAACAGAGATTACTAAATCTGAGGGTAATAGCCTATGCCAGTCCATCAAATATTGTCAAGATCTCCTCCCTAGGGGATTCCCCTTCATTCTGTATTCCCAACACAATGTGGTGGAGCATGTTTCCCCACAGGTTGGCCAGCACTACATGTAGATGTTCTTTGGGATCTTTTGCAAGTGTGTGCATTAGATGTCATGTGACGTGTCAGTGTGGTTTTCGCATGCACTCATGAACAAGGTTGAACATTTTTTTTTGTCTGGCTTTGGTCCCATGGGTGGTTTTCTTTGATGAACTCTCTTTTCTTATCTCTTGCCCATTTCTCACATTTTTATAGCTCATTTTCTTCTTTAAAAATAGCCACTTTATATAGTAAGTATACTAAACCCCCTCTGTGTGATATTTGTAGCAGTATTTTCTATAATTCATTTTTATGTTGCTATGGCATTTTCTTCCATATAAAATTACTTTTACACAACCAGAAATTTTGATTCAGAAAAATCTCCCCATCTTTTGCTCATAAATTAGTTGAATCATCCATCTTCTAAATATAAATATGGGTCAATATATATTGACACATGCACATATATGTTGTATAATGACAGTCATCCCTTGGTTTCTAGGATTCCTACAGATACACATCCTGAAACCCCATGTAGTGTAACTTCAGACTCCCTGAAGTCTAGTGATATCTACAAGATATAAGGTGCTTAATAAATTAATTTTCAGTTATTCAACATTGGTGTAGTACGTGCATAAATAATACACATGGTCTCCTGCATGTTTTAAATGGTCTTTATATGATTGGTGACACCACACAGTATAAGCGAGGTGTCAATAGTGTTGCCCTATTGTTCAGAGAACAATGAGAAGAGAAAACTGTGCACATGTTAAATGCACACATTTTCTACGTTTCTTAGTCTATGTTTTATTTTGTATCATACATCAAAATTCACACTTTCCTAGTTATTAGATAATCTTACTCATTTTTAAACAGTAAGTACTATTGTTTCTTAATTTAACTAGTATCTAAAATGTCCTATGATATAATTAGTCAGAATTAAAAAATAAACAAATTGTATGTTCTTAAATGATAACATTTTACCTTTCTTTTCTCTCTTAGCTTTTCATTGCTTCTTTGTGGATTTTGCATCATGCACCCCATTCCCACTCCTCACCATCTTTCCACCTCTGCATTCTGCCCTTGAAACCACTCCCTCAAAGCAAACAAAAACAAAACAAACAAAATCTTGCCCTGGAAGCTGTGGTGTGTCAGTGTGTTGCACACTACAGCCTTTGGCCCAAACAGCTTTACTTGCAAATTCTCATTGCAATGAGTCGTTGGTCTGATTCGAGGCCTCTGGCTTCTGCTACACCATCAATACTGGATCCTCACTAGGACTCCTCTGTGATATCCCGTTGTTGCCCCATATCACGGATGTCCTCTAGCTTTGGTTCGGCCATACTGGTCCCTTCATGCACTCTAGCAATTTATAGATAGGGTAGATTGTGGTAAGCCAACTCAAAGCCCTGGATCTGGGCCTGGGTGGTAGCTGAATTAGTCAGTCCGGCACATCTCCTGCCCTCAATCCACTAGGACCAGTTCTCCCACTTTGCCCAGGTGAGCGGCAAACTGGCACTCCTGCATCCTGGAACTGGAGAGGGGCAGGGCCAGCCTCTACCATGCTCACATCCTCAGGAGTCAGCCTAGGCAAGGGGTGGGGCCTGTTCTCCCATCTGCCACAGGTGGCAAAGGGCAGGCATTTAGGATATTTCTCCTGAGCCCGTGTCCAATGGGGGGGGGAGGTCTGTGATGCCTGGGTATGGTGTGGGTCTGTTGTCTCTAGTGTTGTAACCTGTGAGGGGTAGGGACGGCTCTGTGCAGCTCTCAGACATCATGGCCTCAGGTGGCAGTCCCAATCAGGGATGTCTCTATAACCTTTGATGGTAACATGGGCCACAGACTTCCTCTCTGCTGTAGAGCTATGGACCCAGATATTGTACTTGGTGGCACTGTGGGCTGGGGCATCACCATGGTCTCAGGTAGCAGCATAGGCTACTCACATTGGGCGGTTTCTCACTACCCTCCAGCCTCCAGGCCTGCCTCTCTTTATTGTGCACTCTTCCATTTCTCTTTTTCTACCATCTCTCCACCACACACTTATTCATCTTAGTGGTACCTGGGCCTCTGGGGTGTCTTCTGCCCTGTCCATGTTGTGCAGTAGCAAATGAACGTCCTAAAATTTACCTTTTTAGAAAGGCCTTTAATTTCAGCAGCTAGGGGGAAGAGGCAGGTGGGTCTCGGTGAGTTCAAGGCTAGCTTGCTCTACACAGCAAGTTGAGGCCAGGTAGTCCTTGCCTCAAAATCTAGTCCAATCCAATCCAATCCAATCCAATCCAATTCAATCCAATCCAATCCAACCCAACCCAACCCAACCCAACCCAACCCAACCCAACCTAATCCAATTCAATCCAAACAAAACTAAACTGAATACTCCAGGTACTTGCTTGCTTCCTTTCCTTTTCCTTTTCTCCCTCCCTTCCATTCTTTCTCCCTTTTGCTTTTTGTATGTATTTGTATGTGTGTGTATGTTTGTACATGTATGCATGTATGTTCATGTCTGTGGTACATCCATGTAGGTGCTTGTGCACTTATGTGTGCATGGATCCCAGGGCTAATGTCAAGTATCCTTCTCTATGGAGCTTTACCTTTATATAGTGAGTCAGGATCTCTTGCTGAGCCCCGAGCTCACTGTTTAAGAGTCTGTCTACCTAGCTTGCTCTTGGGAATGTCCTATGTCCACTTTCCATTTGGGAAAGTGGGGTTACGGATGGGCTGCCATACCTACCTGGCTTTTGCATATGTGCTGGGACCTGAACTCAGGTATTCATGCTTTTGAGGCAGGTGCTTTACCTGTGGAATCATCTCTTTAGTCTTGAAAACCAGCCTCTTGATGACATTGTCATGGTTAAGAAAACATGATGCTAGTGTCGCATAAAATACGAATCCAACATGATTAGACATGTTTCTTGACATTTACTGTACCAACATGCAGTGTTCAAGTTGACATATTTAAACTGATCTTTATATTTATATAATTTGTATTGATCTTAAAGTTCAAACATATTTCATTTTGCCCATTAGTGCAGTACATGCGTTTTTCTAAATTAAAAGAGGCTTATTTATTTATTTATTGTATATATGTGTGTGGGCACAAACCTGCCATCATTTCTGTATGGAACTCAGAAAACAACTTTGTGGGAGTCGAGTCTCTCCACCATGTAGGGGTTGAGTCTCTCTACCATGTAGGTCACAAGGTTTAAAAAAGAACATTGGCAGTCTTGTCAGCAAGTGCTTTTACCCACCAAAGCATCTTATTAGCCTTTTTTTTTCCTGAATATTATTGATTTGTTGTTGGTAGAATCCTTTGTTCTGGAACTCACGAACATGGAGAGCTGAGTGTATATAATGTGTATGTATATAAACACAAACAATACCACTGTGGTACAGAAGTATACCTTTGATTCCCTAAATGTTTACTGAAAGAGAAAATGAATGGTTTTTAATAAATTCTAGTATGAATGCAGCATCCTTGGAAGTGATGATATATTGCTGCTTGTTGTATCCCTGTGCTTGTTTCTGTGTGAGAGAAGTGTTGAAGCATGGATAGTACCAAGCTCCCAGTTTAGTGTTTGCCTCTATTCCTTCACTCAAATTCCCTGTTTCCACATCTGCCAATACCCAGAATGAGAAGCAGACCACATAAGGATGTTCCACAATTGGCAAAAGACTGTCTATACACAGGAACTCTTACTGCAGTTCGTAAAGGTAGAAACGTCACCTTCTCTGCCCCAAGTGGGCTGCTGTGCACCAGGTGCAGTCCAGGAAGCCAGTCCTGACTCTGCACATCCCAACGTAACTTTTGAGCTGTAGCGTTGGATCTGACCCAGCAATGCTTTCTTTTTATCTCTGTTTTGAAAGCCTCTAGATGGGATCTTTGGTTTTGTGATGTGTGTTGCTTTTATGATGAGACTCTGTGGAGCAGATGGATGGACGTCATAATGACCTCTCCTTCACATTGTGGGCTAAAGAAAATGCAGGAGGACAAAGCAGAAGGACACAGTGGGAATATAGATATCATGCATGATCGTGTTCTTTAGAGAGGTCACTATGGAGAGACTGAAGAGGTGGATTATAGGTCCTGATTATGAGACCTTTATATGCGTGCAGGATCATGAAACGTTATATCATTTTGGGATTCCAGGATATCTGAGATGAAAAACAACCCACCAGAAGACAGCTTCCATTAAAGTCTTAGTGCGAGCTTAGCTGAACTAACTCCCAGGAACATTTTCCTACTCTATGTGCCATTAGCCTGCTCTGGCTGTCAGAGACCTGACATTACATAAATATTTGGACCAAGGCAGCAGCTCTGACTTAGGCCTTTCAAAGAAGAACCCTAATTAAAAGCAGAAAGCAGAGGGAGGCAAATTGACTTTTTGGAAGAGGTCAGCAAATGTATTGAAGATACATTAGCCATGCTCTGGTCTCTGGCTTCATGAAGCGTGGTGTCTCGGAGGCAAACACCCAAGGATTCTTTATGACTGTAGACTTTCTTCTGGAGTAGATGGCACCACCTGTGTTTTAAGGTTGTGACCTGTCATGTAGCTCTCTATTTCAGATCAGGAATCCTTTTCTCTTGCCAATGACTTTGCTGGCCACAGCATAAGGGAAGAACAATGCCTTCTGGCCCTTGTATCTTTTAATGGTGCTATTCTTCACAAGCATAGGCAGATTAGAAATCATCTGTCTCCTTTACCTTGTCCGTACATTTCTCTTTTCTCTTGAATGATTCCAAGTCCCGCTAATTTTACATTGTAAACTCCTGAACTTGACACTTTCTTTTCTTCTGCTTCCCCACCACATGCATTTGAGTCCCTGTTTTACTCTGGTGCTGTGCACACCCTTGTCCTGTCATCTTTCCATGTAGAGAGGTCTTCTATTATTCTTAGTGGAACCGTTGTCATCTTTCCATGTAGAGGTCTTCTATTATTCTTAGTGGAACCGATATTTTATTATTGGCTTTTGAATTGTAAAGAAAATCATTCATTTTACTCATGGTTCTAAGGAGGCTATGCACCTGGTGAGGGTTTTGTACAGTCAGTGTCATGCAGAAGCACAGAGGCCTGAATCTGAGTGGGTCAAAGTCATGGTCACAAATACATGTGAGACGATCCTTTACTTGTGGGCACATTGAACCTGCAGTTTGCTGGCTGCATGTGGCTCAAGATAGCTATAAACGGGACCAACACTGAGATGCTCTTTTCCTTGTAACTCAGTTCCATGATCCTCAAGCATGAACTTTGTAGATCACAGCTTTCTGTTGAAATGTCACACCTGCATGGGAGCTCAGTTCATGACAGTCTTGCCAATAGAATAAGATCCAGTTCCTTCAGACTTATGTACCTGCCTCTTGACAGACTTCCTGCTGTCTACCTCTGCTACCCTCTGCTGAGAGCTCTCTTCCCCATTTTGTTTAGTTAGCTATATTGCTCTTGTTGAGGACTTTGGTTCAGTTCCCAACATTCACATACAGCAGCTCACAACTGTCCGATATTGTGGCTCTGAGGATCCATCATCTGGGATGAGGGCAGGATGGGAGAAGAGACTGTGTGTCAGGAAGTAGAGTATCTTTAACTTGAAAAGATCTTCCCTGTCCAGTTTCTTTCCGTGTGGATAGTCCACTGAAATCCCATCCTGGAAAGTGTAATGATATCTGTAAGATATAAGGTGCTTAATTACAGCAAGATAATTATATCCTCTTGAGTTTCAATGTCCAAATATAAATAATGGGCTCTTCTGAAAGAGCACAGTGCTGGAGCATAAGGTGAAACCCACAATCACCTCAAGAGCTGATCTAGTGTCTATGAATCATACGTGGAGGAGAGGAAAGTGCCTTCTTTCTGGGTAGATGGCTGAGTTTGGGATGGGCATGAGTGGGCTACAAGCCTGACAGTGGCTGACTTGATGAGAGCATCGTGGTTGAAACTCAATGTGTGTAAATTCTGTGACTAAGCGATCAGAAGTGAATTTCTTTTTAGTGTATATGTATTTATGTGTATCTGTGAGGGGTTACAGAAGATGAAATTTGAGGACTTCATAGAGAAATGGGAATTAGAGTTCATGAAATTATATTATCCATTCTCTTCTTTTCTAATATTATATTTTTAAGCTCAAGCTTTGACTTCTTACCCTGCCCCCCCCCCCCCATGCACAGACACTTAAACAGACTTGAATCTATTTTGCTTTGCTTTGCTTCTTGTCATTGCATTTTCGGTCCTGTCTGCCCTGCAATCAGGCCATCATCCTGAAAAGGGCAGATTAAAAATAAGCCCGATGAGGCAGGACTGGGCACAGGCTAATATTGTCTTGCGCTCTTTCCAGGTTCAGCGTGAACTTCTGTGTCTCCCTTCCGGGCCAGCACTCTGCCTTCTCAATCCATCATGGTGTTTGGTGAGTTTTTCCATCGCCCTGGACAAGATGAGGAACTTGTCAACTTGAACGTGGGGGGCTTTAAGCAGTCCGTGGATCAGAGTACGCTCCTGCGGTTCCCTCACACACGACTGGGGAAGCTGCTTACCTGTCACTCTGAGGAGGCCATTCTGGAGCTGTGTGATGATTATAGTGTGGCGGATAAAGAGTACTATTTTGATCGGAACCCCTCCCTCTTTCGATACGTCTTGAACTTCTACTACACAGGGAAGCTGCACGTCATGGAGGAACTGTGTGTCTTCTCCTTCTGCCAGGAGATCGAGTACTGGGGCATCAACGAGCTCTTCATTGACTCTTGCTGTAGCAGTCGATACCAGGAGCGCAAGGAGGAGAGCCACGAGAAGGACTGGGACCAGAAAAGCAATGATGTGAGCACAGACTCCTCCTTTGAAGAATCGTCTCTGTTTGAGAAAGAGCTGGAGAAGTTTGATGAGCTGAGGTTCGGTCAGCTCCGAAAGAAGATCTGGATTCGAATGGAAAACCCAGCGTATTGCCTGTCGGCCAAGCTCATTGCCATCTCTTCACTGAGTGTGGTATTGGCTTCCATCGTGGCCATGTGTGTGCACAGCATGTCGGAATTCCAGAACGAGGATGGAGAAGTGGATGACCCTGTGCTGGAAGGTGTGGAGATTGCCTGCATTGCATGGTTCACCGGGGAGCTGGCCATCCGTCTGGTTGCTGCGCCATCACAAAAGAAGTTCTGGAAAAACCCTCTGAACATCATTGACTTTGTCTCCATCATTCCCTTCTATGCAACGTTGGCTGTGGACACCAAGGAAGAAGAGAGTGAGGACATTGAGAACATGGGCAAGGTGGTCCAGATCCTACGGCTCATGAGGATTTTCCGAATTCTGAAGCTCGCTCGGCACTCTGTAGGGCTCCGGTCTCTAGGGGCCACCCTGAGACACAGTTACCACGAAGTGGGGCTACTGCTTCTCTTCCTTTCTGTGGGCATCTCCATCTTCTCTGTGCTTATCTACTCTGTGGAGAAAGATGAACTCGCATCCAGTCTCACCAGCATCCCCATCTGCTGGTGGTGGGCCACTATCAGTATGACCACAGTGGGCTATGGAGACACCCACCCAGTCACCTTAGCTGGGAAAATCATTGCAAGCACATGTATTATCTGTGGCATCTTAGTGGTAGCCCTTCCCATCACCATCATCTTCAACAAGTTTTCCAAGTACTATCAGAAGCAGAAGGACATGGATGTGGACCAGTGCAGTGAGGACCCACCGGAGAAGTGCCACGAGCTACCTTACTTTAACATTAGGGACGTTTATGCCCAGCAAGTACACGCCTTCATCACCAGTCTGTCTTCCATTGGCATCGTGGTCAGCGATCCTGACTCTACGGATGCTTCGAGCGTTGAAGACAATGAGGATGTCTACAACAGCTCATCCCTGGAGAACTGTACTGCAAAATGAGCAGGGGCGTTTGCACTTAGAGCTTGTGTCCCTTCGCGACATTAGGTTAACACAGCTTTATAAACCTCAATGGGTTTGTTCAAATAAATCATTTAATTCTCAGGGTGTACCTTTTAGCCATAGTTGGACATTCATTGCTGAATTCTGAATTGATAGAATTATCTTTATTTTTCTCAGTGAGATCAATTAAAATGCCTTGTTCTGAAATTTATTTTTTACAAGAGAGAGTTGTAATACGGTTTTTTTTGGGGGGGGAAAGTAAATGATATTGGGAAGGATTTCTTGCTACGGCTTACACATCATTCTGTATTTGCCATTCACTCACATTGAGCTAACTACAAATTACTGATGATAGAGCAGAGGCCCAGCTGACTGAAGATGACATGCATGTAAGATCTACAACATGAGACAATGCATGTAAATCCATGTTCATGTTCCAGACATGGGAATTAGGAGCCCAATAAACTTCTGATTCGGTATGGAGAATGCCTTGTTTCTATGTTTTTGTAAGTATATTCTATTATGCTCACAATTGGCTTAAAAGGACATGCTTCCGACAGAATATCAAATTTTTTCATAACACATTAGTTGGCACATAGTTCAGTTGGTAATGTGCTCGCAAGGTGACTTGAATTTAATACTCAAAAACTACAGTTAAAAAAAAGTTAGGCATAGTGTTGCATGTGTAGAATTGCAAAGTTGGGCTTATTTGCTGGCCAGCCTAGACTACTTGGTGAATCTCAGATCAACGAAAGACCCTGTCTCAAAAAGAGAGATGGTACTGAAGACTTATACCGCAGTAATCTGTCCTCTGACATCTACATACATACGTGTACATATGTACTTCTGTACACACACACATGTGCATGTTCATGTCCATGAATTTTTCTCTTTGAATATGTCCAATGATTTGATACTTTTTTGTTGCATATGCTATGGTTGGCAGGTAGAAGAACATATTAGTAATTGAACCATTCTGTCTCATGCAAAATAATTAAAATGATTAATATGTAGATGTTTGAGACATGAACAAATGGCATGCCTTTTCAAGGTATGTTTGCCGTGCACTTTGAATTTTATAATTTGTATTTCCAGGAAAAAACTTGAAAAGTATACAAACCTGGGTAAATCCCACCCACTCACAAGCAAAGAGCTACTTTGTGAGTGGAGGGGGGAAATACACAAACACACAGATGTGGACCATTATGCAGTGCAGCGAGTGCAAAATCTCCAAGGCAAAGATGCCGACAGCTATAAAATAAGCCAGCATTTTCAAACTGCCACAGAGAGGGGAATAGCTGCTTCAAAACAGAAACTCCAGGCCATGAAAGGAGACACGCTAATCACTACCAGAGCCAAAGGCACAGTTCCATCCTATATGGAGGGAATGTAGCCTCAGACTCCATTTTTGAGATGTAGCAAGATGCTAATGGGTGCTGTCAGGTTGGTTGCCAGTTCGGTCCCTGAGCTCTTTTCAATGGAGAAACCACAAGGATGTATCGCACAGCGTTTAATGTGTGGAGATGCATCTCATTGAAAGTCTATCTATAGGCTGTCAGTATCCCTAGCACTTCTCATTCCTCTTACGATGTCCGTGACATCGGGGTGAGACACGAAGAAATAGTTTGCTTCTAAGCTTGATGTTTCTTACATAAGCATGTCATCAGAAGCCTACTCCTTTGGGAAAACCTATTCGACTAAAATGATTTTTTGATGTTATCATAAATGTAAAGGTAGTTTATATATAGCATAAAAGTAGGAGTTGGCATCCTGTTTTATTGAATATTTCCTAGCTAATAGTGAAGTAACTAGAGGCTGCTTGTACAGACATTGTCATTATAGGAAACATGGCAGCAAAAGTAGCATCAGCCATCATGCAAGAGACCTCAGTGAGTGTTTGTTGACACAATCTCATTTATTCCTTGCAACTTCCCCAGAATTTAGAGTTTATTTGCATCTTCATTTGGAGATGCAGAAGCTGAGGTTGGCAGGAAGGAGGGTTTGGAAAGTTCACAAGATGCTTAACACAGCTGAGCTTTGAACTCTAGAAGACATACTGCAAAGCTGGCCTCTGAACTGCCACGGGGAGGAGATTTGAGGCGAGCACAGGCAGAGTTCCTTCCGGTGCCTGAGGCCCAGGGGCATCCTGGCTCGGGTACTTTTCCTTTCCTGATCCAGAAGCCAGCCGCCATTATTTTCAGACTTTTCTAGAATAACTGTGAAGCTGGAACAGGCTCCGAGGGACACTGAGTAGTGGACACAGTGAATAAGCTACTTTCTCCAGGAATTTGAGTAGGTTTCAATTGCAGAAGCTCAGGGGACATTCTGAGTCAGTACTCAGTGGGAACCGCTCTGTCTGTGCTCCTGGGAGGTCCTGCAGTGGTCACCCTGTAACCTGAGTGTCCGCTGTGGCTCCTCCCTGGTCTTGGCTCTAGCTTCCCAACACCTCTTCACAGAAGTCCCTGTATCACTCAATGAGGCTCTGGTGACAGGCAGCTACTCTTGGCTTTCCCACAGTCCTCAGAGATCCCTTTTGTTCATAGAGAGACAGAGGCCCCTTTTCTATGGAAGACTGCACTTCCTGGCTAAACACCAACTTCATAGGAAGCTAGTGAGTATGTGAAAAAGAACAGGGAGCAAGGGAAACCAGACAAGCTCTGCAACATCTGGCTTTGTGTTGATGACCTTGGGGTTCGTTTCAGCCGACTGCTTCCAGGAGTGTTTGTTACCTTGTAACTTGCTCATTTTTCTTTTTTTGTTCCTGCTCTGTGAACCTTGCTTCCTTACACTTGTTTTTATCGTAGCCAGTAGGAATTTGGAAGGCCATGAATTCTGCACAAGGACTGCCAGCTTCCTAGTCCTTTACCCTGGGGACAGAGAGAAAAGGGACAGGAGGATGAGAGAGGAGGAAGCAAAGAGCAGACAGCTTCCTGAAGGAGTTGACACCAGAGCTGTCTGGGGGGTTCTGTTCTGAGCCTGGCTTAGTTCAATTATGGATAAAGCAGGAATTGGTACTGGCAAGCCCCCACCCCATCCCTCAGACTCTACCTCCCACCTCCCACGGTATACACTACTTGGAAAACTCTACCTGTTTTGTCTCTCTCCCTTTTGCTCAACACCCAATTTTAGTGGTGGTATCTTTCACCTTGAGGTGCTCTGACCTCCTCCTCACGTTTTGTCTGGTAGGGGTCACCTGTGTAGGTACAGGTAGAACTTTGATTGCCTGGTCTTCTTGTTTTGTCCTAACTATTTGGTCTCAGATGCTTTTGTACTTATCCAGTACTCCATCTTGTGTTAATTTCATATTTAACTCAACAGCTTTTGAGGAGTACTGTTGTTGTCCCCGTCTGGAAGGTTACAGTGTGCTGCTGCTGTTCATTGCCTTGGGGCTTGGAGATCTGTGCTGGATTTTTCGAGGGTTGATTTATAGTACTGTTAAGAAATATTTGTTAACGTTTAGAAAAGGGTGGTTTGTAGCATATGGAATTGTCAATATCTATTATTTTTGATAGAGGATAGCAGCAGTTTGAATATGGTTCAGTTTAGTGGTGTGAGCTTGCCTTCTGTTAGGGGAAAATGTCTCTTAGGTTAGACAAACAATTAGGATAGACAAATGTGTGCTGCCTTAGTGAGAAGTGAGTTGGGGAGCCTGGGGTTTCCTGTTAGCTCCACTGCTCATAGATGCATGATCAGGAAGTGAGAAGCAATCAGAACTTGTGTTCTCTTCTGAAGGGGAGTGGGCAATTGCTAGGATTTGTGGCTCTCACACTTGATAATTTATTTATGTTCTCTCCAAGCTGTCTAAGTTCCTTCCAACTTTGTTTATTTTATAAGTATGCCCAATAAGAGCCAGTTTTAATTTGGCAACTAATTTTCCTTTTGTTCTCACCCAGTGGAGTCCTAGCCATTAAGGTCTGACTTCTGTTGTTGGGGGCCCTAGGAGTTTGCTACCTTAAAGCTTCAGGTGTCAAATGTGCTTGCAAAGGGTTGTTCATCTGTCTGTGTCTCGTGGCTGGGGTGAAGGATCCTGTACTTCTGGTAGCCAGGCTGGGTGAAAGGTTTCCGGGGCGCTTTTTCTTTTGGTTCACACATCATTGGTGGCTTAACCTTGCTCATTTGTAGCATCTGCTAACTTTGTCCTGCCCAGGCAGGACGCCAGAGCATTTAGGGGAATAGGAGAGAGGAGAGAGGAGGGGTGAGCTGGGGGAAGAGGTCTTAGATGGTTAAACACTGTTTAGGGTCACAGGACTTGACAATGTGGGGCAGCTTGGAGAGGCCTTCAGGGGTCATATCACTATTCATTTTACAATGAAGAAGAATGAGTTGCTTGAGGCCACGTAGCAACACAAAGACTAAATCCACCCTAGAGCATAGTGACAGCTCTGGCTCCCTTCTTTTCCCTTGCTTTCTTATTTACAACACACACACACACACACACACACACACACACACACACACACACACAGTGTTTTTAGTGTGTGCATACATATTTGTACATGTGTGTGGTGCCTCATAGTTGATATCCAGTATATTTATTATGTTTTCATAAAGGACGGAGAAAGTGTTAAGTTCACCAGTTTCATAAACATCCAAGTGAGGTCAGACTTTCAGTTGAGACCCTTACACCTTTCCCAAGAGTATGTTCTCTCTATTACAGCAATAACAAGTTACCACTAATGTGGTTTGACACAATGGAAATTTGTTTTCTGATTTGGAACCTGAGTTCTAGGACCTAAAACAGAGGTGCCAATAGAACTGGTTCTTCTGGAGGCTTTAGGAGAACAAAACCTTTTCCAGCCTCCAATAGCTTCAGGCATCTTTGGCTTGCACCATATCATACTAGTCTCTGCCTCCGTGGCCACATTGCCCCCACATCTTCTGTGTTATGTCCCCTTGGCTGCTATTCCTACATTAACATCTTACCCACGTATGGAGTCATTTTGTGATATAAGGTGACAGTCACAGATACTAGAGACTGGGACCTGGATATCTCTGAGGGCTCCTATATCCATAGGTGAGGACAACTCCAAGTAGTTACACAACTACTAAGCAGCTTTCATTTGAATAGTGTGCTATTATCAGTGTATCTTACTAGTTAGGAACAACAGACAGTAGGAACAGTGCATAAGAACACAGGTTTTTACATCAGACAATCTGAATTTTAATACTTTGTCTTTGATCATGGGTGAATTCTTTAAAAAACAAGAATACTATTTATTTAGATAATTTACATCCATTTATAGAATGTACTATGATCATATTTACTCCCACTACCCTTTCTTACCCCTTGTCACCTTTTCTTTGTTTCTCTTATCTCCCCTACTAGTTTCTTCTCTTCATCTTTGTGTCATTTGTGTGCGTTCAGGTTTTGTACAAGTTAGCACATCCATGTGTTCATGATTGTAATGGTGATTTCATATCCAGAAGGTAGCATTTCATAGGGCTCATCTCCATTGTCTGGCTCTTGAAGTTTTTCTAACCCATTTTTTGTGATGCCCTCTGAACCTTGTAATATATATGTCTTGTTTAGGGCTCAGCACTCAATAGTCACTTACCCTCTACTTTTGACCAATTGTGAGGCTTTACATCAACTGTTTCCATCTGCAAAAAGAAGCTTCTCTGATCCAGCTGGACAGCAGCACCAATCTGTAGGTATAGTGTACATGCTCAAGAGGCAGTTAGATGGCTTGTGTAGTAGGAAAATGTGAGCAATACATTCTAGGGCTGTGACATCCTCAGCCGTAGGCTTTCCACCAGGATTATAGTACCAGGTGTGTGTTTGTTCCTGTTGGGCAGACCTCAAATTCAATCAGAAAGCAGCTGGTTAACTCTGTAATAGTCATGCCACTGTTGCCCTGGTGGGCACATATGATGGGTATAATCTGTGAGCTTCCATTTTTGATTTGTATAGGGAGATAATGCCAGTCATCTCATAGAAATAAGAAAGAAATTAAATGCTGTGGCCTGTTTATAGTGACCAGAGTAGTGTTTGGCATACAGTATATAACTGTGTGTAATAATAACACAGATGACTTTCCATGTGGTAATACATGGGCCAAGTTAGTTCATCCCTTGCTGGCTCAAGAACTGTCAAAACTTTTACAAGTATCAAAGATAATTTGGAAGGTTCAATTGTATGAAAAACCACTGATGCAGATTTTAAATCATAAAATGTAAAATTCTAAAGAAGAGAACCATAAATAACATTATACAATGTAAACTTTAGAGAGAATTTTTTTAAAAAGATAAAAAATTTAGAACGGCAATAGATTCAAAGATAGGGCAAGCACTTAATCTAGTGTCAGATTAGCTTTTGCTTCAGTGTCTTAAGGGATCATATTGTGAAGATATGAGCATGTTTCTAGTGTATTCTATAAATACTTAGTAGTAAGTTTTTTCCAACAGGACAGTTTTTTCCTTATAAGGACAGATAAACAGTTATACATTGAGTTCCCAGTGGACTTAAGTACATCATTAAAAACAAATAAACAAAAAATTATCAATAAGTAGAACATTTAGTTCCTGAAGCATTGCGCAGCATTTGAACACAACTTTCCTTTTAAATGAATCCTGCTAGTCACCATCATGAATGTGCATCTTATTGAGAAGCTTGCCATACTATAAAGCCAGATGTACTAAAGTACACAGAGAGTTGTTTCTCCAGTAGCAATTAGCTGATGCAATTGTGCCTTGTCTGCAGCAGGCCAACAGGCTCTATTCCCATTGGAGTGGGAACACAAGCTCTGGTATTTATAAACTGAGAAAGATGTTTGTCAGCATGTGTGGTGCACACATTCATTGCTGTGAGCCAGTAAGAAATAGCTTCCTTGTTTCTGAAGAGCTAATGATGGATTCATAAGCTGTCAGCAACTCTATTGTTGCTGTGGAGTCTTTCTATAGATGACAATTCTAGCATGTGTGGTTCTAATCTTGGGCCAGGCAGAATGCAAGGCCCTGAGTTAGATGCCTCCATCCTTCTTTGGGCCAACTTGACTGATTCCAGAGGCAAAGGATCTTGGTGTAGAAAGCATGGTGTCGCCATGAGAGTCAGAGTGCTCAGAATCCTCATCGTCATCCCCTTTCCTGCCTGTTACATGAAACCTGGAGAAATAGGACAGTCACAGTGTTACCTTATAGGTAGGGTCCTTAGGATTTCTGAACTCTTTTTAGGTTCTCCAGGGTGTTGGATTTGGTGGGAATGGATTCATATTTACCAAGTCCCTTTGTCTCTGGGCCAGCTTCACATAGAAGAGAACACTCTACAAGGTTCACAGAATGAAGCTAACCTCTCATCACTAGTCTTTTGTATCCTTTGGATCTTTGTGTGATCCAGATTCTGACTTTTTAAAATATTTTTATTTTCTATAATCTTTATTTACATTCCAAATGATTTTCCCTTTTCCAGATCCCCCCTCCCCATATGTCCCATAAACCTTCTTCTCTCCACCCATTCTCCAATCACCTCTCCCCTTCTTCTCTGTCCTTATACTCCCCTCCAACGCTAGATCAATCCTTTCCAGGATCAGGACCCTCTCCATATTTCTTCATGGGAGTCGAAAACACCCTCTCTATACTTCTTCATGGGAGTTGAAAACATCCAGTGGAAAAAAGATAGCCTTTTCAACAAATGGTGCTGGTTCAATTGGAGGTCAGCATACAGAAGAATGTGAATTGATCCATTCTTATCTCCATGTACTAAACTCCACTCCAAGTGGATCAGGGACCTCCACGTAAAAGCAGACACACTGAAACTAATAGAAAAGAAACTGGGGAAGACTTTTGAGGACATGGGCACAGGGGAAAAGTTCCTGAGCATAACCAATAGCTTATGCTCTAAGATCAGATTCTGACTTTTAAGCTTTGTCTTTTGTTTATCATTTACCCCTGGGTCTTGACAAATCATTTGTTTCTCATTCTCATTCCCATTCACTCCCTTCAGTCTACAGTGTGTATGTGACCATATTTTAGATCACTATCTGAATCTACCCTAAGCGATCTCTTATGTCAACCCCAGTCTCCAGCTGGCATCGGTTGAGCCCAATCTGCTAAAGCCCTGTAGAAAGTGCTGACTTATCTGTTTTGTTCAATAGAAACATGATACAGGCTACTGTGTGACCAAGCTATCACAATTTTGAAAAGAAAGAAGCTTCTGTTGATGAGAAGCTTATAATAGCTGCTTATCAGGCTGATGTGCATGAGTCAAGCAGAAAAACAGCACACGCCTTGGACATCAGGTAGCTCAGGACCTGATTTTCCCACTCTCTTGATTGATAACTAAGATCAAGTTACTTAACTTTTCTGAAGCCTCCCTTTTCTCAACCTCATAAGGTGGACTCTCATAGTCTATCTCACAAGGTTAAGGCAATTCATATTAAGAGTATTTAATAGGCACGTCTTACGCTTGCATATAAACAGTCTCCTAAGTGTTAAAGGCTTGATTGGAATTGATTGGCAGTAGAAATCTCTGATGATATCCATGCATTGGTCCATTGATATATTCATAATTAAATGGATTTTTGGGAGTCTGTGGGAACTGTATCAGGTAGGAGTTACTGGGAGGAAGTAGATTAGAGTGCGCACTTTTGAAGAGTATCTTGTTTCTCTTTCCCTATTCATTCCTCTCTCTTGGTGTCTGTTCTACCCCCCCCCTCTCTCTCTCTCTCTCTTTTCTTGACAGCTTCAAGGAAGTGACTCAGTTTCATCAAATGGCCTGTGGTGCTCTGCCTCACCAAAGTCCAAACCGATAGAGGCAAGTAACAGTCTTCTGTGGTCTCTGAAATTCAGCCAAAATAATTTTCCCTCAGGTATTTTGTCAAAGTGGTAGAAAGCTGACTGACAGTGTTCAACACGTGCTACTTTCTGATTTTATTAATTAGTAATATGCTCGCAGCCAAGATTTTATTACATAAGCTGAACTTAAGCCCTTGATGTCTGACAGTGGATATGATGAGTATTTTAGGGATCTTTAGGGACTTTTGACCTTTTGCAGTGTGCTTCATGCGGAATGGCAGCTGTACTACAATGATATTGTGATTGTGTGTTTGATTTTGTTGTGTTTTATTTAAATTAGCTTAAGGATGCCCATATCTCTACTCTAGTCCAAAATGGTCCTTAAAGTCTTAGCTAGAGCAATAAGCCAAGAAAAATAAATGAAAAGAATTCAAACAGGAAAGGAAGACATTAAATTATTCCTATTTGCAGATGATATAATCTGTGAGGCAGTGGACGGTGCCAGGAAACTTGATAGGGTTGAGTAGGTTGGAAGCCTGGAACCTCTGAGAGGGAACCTCTGAGAGGTCAGTAGGAGCTCCACCTGCTTCCAAACAGGCCTCTATCACATAGGATGTGACAGAGTTCTCCATGCTAATGAGGCATCTAGCAGTACTGAGGATTTAGCCAATAAGCTTTCCTTCCTGGAATTCCTTCCTGCAAAAGGTATTTAATTTCTGGACCAGCCTGAGGAGGGGTATGCGCTCATTTTCCATGATGAGCAATTAGTAAACAGTTTCAAACCAAGGACTGTCTCTTTCATCAAGAACCTCATGGGGAACATTCAGAAAGCTTGACTATAAAGCTGTACCACCTAAGTCTCCCCCAGAAGGCCCCTCAGTGCTCCTGGACTCCCCACTGCTGAGCTAGGCTGGAATTCTCCATAGCCCCAGGGCCCTGGGCTCCTCATAGTAGGCCCAGGGACCCCTAACCCTCTGTTCCTGACTCCTGTTCGTGGTTTCCTAGATGCCCAGGAGTCAGGAAACCCGGCTTTGTCCTCCTACATCTTAGGCTACATTTTCCTACCCCCTGAGCTCTGTAAGGTTGGTGCTTCCCTCCAGCCCAACACCTGACAGCAGCGCAGGGTGAATGCAGTCTAGCATATCTGCACCCAGAGGTGTTCTCTTGTCCCAGTGGTGGAACAAAACATGAAACCACCAAAATCCTATATTCAAAAGACTGTAAAGTTTGACGCAACCTAGAGACAGAGGTCATTATGAGTTGTCATATGGGAGCTGAGAACCAAACTTTTGTCATTTGCAGGAGGAGCATGTGCTCCCTACTGCTGAGCCATGTCATGTCTTAAAAGCATCATTGTCTCCTAATAGTGTTAAATAGGAAACCAAACCTTTAATATGGGACTGGGGTGGGGAGGGCTGGTCTATACACTCAATATTTCTCAGAGCTAGATCCCTCACCTATGTCTCATCTCATGTCATCTCATCTTATCTTACTATTCATTCATTCATTCATTCATTCATTCATTCATTCATTCATTCAGTACGACTATGTATTTGGTGACCAGACAGTCTTCTAGGCCCTAAATAACAGTGACATCTTGTTCGGTAACGCCTATTTATCATTCCTTCAGCACTTACACCACACATTTTATCGTCCCCCTTCTGGCTTCTGATGTCCCTTCTTTCTATTGCTGGTATATCCAGAATCTCCCTTTTCGCCCTCATGGCTGAGCCTCACCTCTGTCACTCTCCTGGAACTGCCCTTTCTCAAATCTCACAGCTGAACGTGCATATGTATGTACATATCCTCAGAAACCTTGTGAAATAACGATGCTCTAGCCTTGTAATCATCTGGCCATTCTCTTGCATGTGTGTGTATGTATGTGCACATGTGTGTTAGGTACCAGGACATGTTTGTGGATACTAGGAAACAATTTCAGGTGTCATTGTTTTGTCATAATCCTGTTTGGTTTTGAGACAGGACTTTTTTTTTTTTAATTTTCTATATTCTTTGTTTACATTCCAAATGATTTTCCCTTTCCCAGTTCCCCTCTCCCCATAAGTCCCATAAACCCTCTTCCCTCTGCCCATTCCCCAATCAACTCCCTCCCATTTCTCTGTCCTGGCAATCCCCTACAATACTGCATCAAGCTTTTCCAGGACCAGGGCCCTCTCCTTCCTTCTTCTTGGGAATTATTTGATATGTTAATTGTGACTTGCGTATTCAGAGCTTCTGGGCTAATATCCACTTATCAGTGATTGCATTCCATGTGCGTTCTTTTGTGATTGGGTTACCTCACTTAGGATGATATTTTCCAGTTCCAATCATTTGCCTAAGAATTTCATAAATTCTTTGTTTTTAATTGCTGATTAGTATTCCATTGTGTAAATATACCACATTTTCTGTATCCATTCCTCCATAGAGGGATATCTGGGTTCTTTCCAGCTTCTGGCTATTATAAATAAGGCTGCTATGTACATAGTGGAGCATGTGTCCTTATTGCATGCTGGAGAATCCTCTGGGTATATGCCCAGGAGTGGTATAGCAGGGTCCTCTGGAAGTGTCATGCCCAGTTTTCTGAGGAACCGCCAGACTTATATCCAGAGTGGTTGTACCATCTTGCAAGCACCACCAGCAGTCGAGGAGTGTTCCTCTTTCTCCACATCGCTGATTCAGCTAGGTTGTCTGCTAGCCAGTCCCAGGGAGCCACCTGCTTCCATTTCCCAGTGTTGGGATTATAGTACCCATTTCCAGGCCCAGCTTTTTGCCACAGCTCTTTAGTCTTAAATCCATGTCCTCATGTTTGCATAGAAAGCCCATAATGGCTGAGTCATCTCCAGAGCCCTCACTATTACTTCTGTGCTTTGTTAGCCATTCCTGTTGTACCTGCTGCTTCACTGTGGTCTCTCCTAACAGCCTTGAATTGGCTGGTCTTGCTTCCCTGCCATTTTCCCTTATTCCATTGCATCCCTTCACATCCCCGTAGTAGCCATTTCATTGCAGTCTTCCCTTCCTTTCTGTATTTCTAGCATCTTGTGCTGGTTAGCGCAATAATAGAGTTATGCAACAAAACAAAGCCCCACACTTCCTTCTTGTGAACTTTTTCACGGGAAAGATGGACCATCATCAAAGTATTGTGAATATAAATGAGGCAGTTCATTTATGACCAATGTTGGTATGAGAATATGCAATGACCTTTCTTTCCACAAGAATCAAGGTACAAATTGATTAAAGGAAAAATACGAGTTAAGAGGTAGTTAAAGGGAGTTAAAGGAGAATGCTCTTGGCGGAGATGATGACATACACAGAGGAGCTGGGCAGGAGAAGCCAGTGCATTGCTGAGTCAGGCTCTCGTGGCTGCCTGGGGATAGGAATGAGTGAAACTGAGAGGTAGCTAGGAAGACTGCATATGGCCTGGTTATAGATGAGGAGTTCTAGTCTCTTTTTGGGAAGTCACACAAATGGATTTTATTGTTGCCTTCAAATGTGGAGGACACAGAAAGGTGGAGATCAATTGGATGTATGGTGGGAATGGTGGTTCAGTGTAATTGCCAGTAAGATCAGAGGCTGAGGCTCACCTGAGTGCCTGTCAGTCTGGGGAGTACTCTCACTTCACTAACTCAAGTGTCAGCTGTGGAAAAGCTCGCTTCATCAGAACAAAGAACCTCATGGAATTCCCAAAGAATTATTGTCACATAAGTCTGTTTCTCTTGTTTTTCTTCTATCAGCAATGATGTAGGTTTCAGATTGCATGAGCTAGTGTCTAAAGCCGGATACTAACCTGCCACAGATCTGTATCCAGAACAGATCAAAGGAGCATCCATCTGTACCCATCCAGCGGCCATGGATGGACTGTGTTCCTGAAAGGGGGGACTGGAAATGAAAAAGGAATGGGGTGTCAGAGAAGGATGAAACTAAGACGTTTCTTATCGAGGCTCAAAGTTTAATATTTAGCACTGCATTTATATAGGGAGAGTCCACAGACCCATCTTTTGTTTGAGCTGAATTATGTTGCAAAGCAAGCTCAGCAAGCAGTCTACTCCTGTAGGAAATTGCCTATGTGGCAAGGCAGAAGACTCCACCAGGGTCAGAAGACTCTACCTGGGTCATTAAGGTCCAACTGTGGCAAACACTTAACATCTGTTTAGCTTGCTCAAGGCTGGGGGAGGGGCACACGCCTCCAAGAGTGGCACCCTGAATAGCACCAGTTCTTGGCAAATGCCTCTACCCTCTTTGACCTTTACAAGATGAGAAGTTATCCCTTTTGCATTTAGACTGTGATACTACTGGTCCAGCTGGGGAGTCATGGACAGCCAGGGGTATATGAGATCACTTTTATCTTCAAGCATGGGGTTATGCACATGCATGGGGAGCACACACAATTATGGTCATTAAACTGTAACTGAAATATGAAATGGAGTTAGTGCTTAATTGTAAAGTATATCTTTCATTTTTCCAGTGACACCCCCTCTCCTCTGGCTATATGGATAAGGGAGGAGCTCAGAGCCTTAATTCACTTTGTCACTGTTTCTGTGATAAAATACCCTGAGACAAAGCAATTCAGGAGAGAGGTTATTTTACCTCACTATTCTAGGTTAAAGCCTATCCCAGCAGGGAAATCAAGGCATTGAGGAATTTAAAACAGCTATTCCTAGTACATCCACAGCCATGAGCAGAGCAAGAAATGAACACATGCGTTCCTGCCTGCTGCTCAGTTTGCTTTCTCTATTCAATTCAGAAAAATTCCTGAAAGAGGTACTGCCCACTTAAGGTTGCGTTCTCCTATGCTCCTAACTCCTGACATACCTAACATACCAACAGCCCAACTTGATCGTGACAATTGTTCCCATTGAAACTCTTCCAATATGATTCTAGATTGTGTCAAGTTGACAAAGTGAACTATGACACTTGGTAAATTTTGGTTGAGTTAATATGTAATTTATTTCAGGAAGTCATACCTTTAAGCAATGTGCAGAATCAGGAGAGGGCAAATGGACTGAGAGCACATCAGGGAAAATCCAAAGTCTAAGGAAGGACTTTGGTGGGCACACGGAGAAGGGATGGCATTAGGAGATCATTTAAGAGGACACTGAGTGTGAATAGAAGTTTTTGCTTCCAAATGTGAGGAAGAGATAGAGTCTCAATAAAGAAGATTTCAGCGGAGTCTTTCCCTATGTCCAGTAGACTGCTTCTGCTTGAAGTTCATTCTACAGCTCACCGAAGTTCCACAATGTTGTTCGAGGTCTTGTCTTTGCAGTTAGAGGACTTCATCTATTACATGGACAGAGAGTCAGAAGCATGGCCCGAGGAAGCACAGACACTGCTTTCCAAATCTATGCTGACGCCTGGATTGTTTCTCTGCTGTTTCTGGCTGGATCTTAGGGTTGGCACAGAGCTTCGTAGGATTGCAGGGTATGAGTGGAACATCAGCAGAGCAATTTTAAATAAACACATCCATCAGCCCTTTCTGAGCTCAAAATAAAATTATAAGCTGTCAGAATTGGAAAGCTTTGCAGAATCATCTAGCATTTCACACATGAGGAACCTGAGACATAGCAAGGATATATGATATGACGTCACACCGCTTCATGGAAAAAAGCAAGATCTTGATATTCTTAATTCCTAGGACAAAGAGACCTTCCCTTTTTGTGCTTCTCACGAGTTCTGCTCACATTCTCAGGCCTTAGTGGATGAAAAAGAAACACTCTGCTGAGATTCTTTCTGTTGTAAACCAATCAACAAACAAACAAAAGCTTCTAAGCTAACAAAAGCTTCAAGAGGAATTCATTAGAGAATTGACTCTGGGATGACACAGATGTAGGTGACAGATCCCGAGCACTGAGTGAATAGGACCAGGCACCGAAGCTCTGGGAGGCCTTTGTGTTGTTTTCCTCCAGGTCTTGGGGCTTCGTGATCCACTTTATTCATGGGGTTCTTTAAAAATAGTTTTCTCGTTCTTATTAAAAATCATTAACTTGAAGCATGTTAAAGAATCAAAAACACTATAATGGGCTTGGGGACATGAGTCAGTAGGTAAAGTGCTTGCTAAGCCTGAGGATCTGAGTTCAAATCCTTAGAAGCTGGGGCCAATAGCATGTCTCCTTAATTCCAGTGCTCCTACAGAAAGATGGGAAGTAGAGACAACAATCTCCAGAAACTCATAGGTCACCTAGCCTGTTGTATGCAACAGCAGTGAACAACAACAACAACAACAACAACAACAACAACAACAAAACCCATCTCAAACAAGGTAAAAGGCAAGGAATGCCACCCAAAGTTGTCTTCTGACCTCCACATGTGTGTGCAGGCTTGGGATTGCAAACACAACACAACACAATACAACAATGCAGCACAACATACACAGCACAGCGCAGCACAATATATACATACACATACACACACACACACACATGCATTAAATGTGAAAACTATTATACTGATTCTTAACAACTCAAAAATAAGTCAGGACTTTTGTGGGTAACAAGCACGTCTGCCACTATGCAGATTAAAATTAATGTTTATGGCTGTGCTATTTGTGACTTACAAAAATTCCTGTGTTTGAGCCCTGACTCACAGTGCTACTATGCTGCTGTTGATAGGGTCTTTTGGAGGCAGATAGGACCTATAGAGCTCAGGAGAGTAGGGACCTCATGGTAGAATTAGTGTCTTTGTAAGAAATTTGCATTTCTCTTTGTCGTGGGAGGACAGCTAATAACATGGCCATCTGATTCTATCAGCGCCTTGATCTTGGACCTCTCCAAAGAACCATGATGGATTAATGTTTGAAATGAGCCACATGAAATGGTCACTTCATCCCTGGCTGGTTTGCAAAGAGAAGGGTGTCTGGAAGCCACAACACATGTATCTGAGGGACTTGTCACTAGCTCCTCTCATTCTTGCTCACTGAGCAGGGCTGGTTTGCAGGTAAGGCATGATTAACTTACTATTCTTACTCTGGTTGGCTTGGGTGGCATTTGTGGCTGAGAGTGCTGTGAGCCTACGTGGGCAGTACAAAGTGTTCAGGGAAGCATTTATGCTGACAGACTTCTACAGAAACCCTGTGCTCATCTCACTTTAAAGATTTGAATCTTTCTTTGATGCTACCACAGTCCTGCTTCTGTTTCCTTTGAATGGAACTCCATGCAGAGGCTGGCCTATGTGGGGCTCCTCAGAGCTTATTAAATGCTTTGCTGAGGTAACTCGAGATGAGATTTCACCCAGTTTTTCCTCTACTAAACTTTAAAAGTCTATCGCTGAGCTTCTAGTTATAAAGCACATTTCTTACATTCCATGTCTCCGAGCAGCCAGTGTAAGGAACTGCTAAGAGTTTGGCTAACTCTTGCCTGCTATATATTTCCTATGTCCTAAACACCACTGTAGAAAACAGGTTCCCACAAGTACAGAAGCAGAGGAGATCCAAGAGGAATCTAGGAATCCTGTGCTTGCACTGTATACCACAGCTGTGTAATGTAATGCCATCTACTGAAGACCCACTTGCATCTTTTAAAGGGATATCTGTGCTTCAAACTTTAATCAAACCATAATCACTTGCCTGTATTCTACTTTGAGTTCCCACTAATCTTTCCTGTGAGAGGGAGGACTCTCCTCTCCCTTTATCCTAGCTTCTATCCCTAGCCATCACTTTGAATTATTTGTTTGATTTCAGGGCTGACTGGTCTTTAGGAATTTTTTTTTACCTTCTCTTCCTCTATTAAAGCAAGTAATTTCAGGCTTGCAGCATTTATTGGTTATAGAATTCTTCCGTTCAGACAAATCTCTGTAGGATATAACAGCTAGGTTAGGAGAAGGTCACTTTAGAAAGGTCTGACATCGGTAGAGTTATGTATTTGTGAAAGGGAGGGCATCTTCCTCAAGAGTTTAGACACACATACATGGTTCCTTTCTTGGAGTTTCACAGATATGTCATTTCCATTATAGTAGAAGTAATAGAATCTTAAGATCATTTTGTTTTCTGTTAAGACCCAGCGATTTATAAAGATCTTTTCCCAGGTAGTTTCCTCATTATTTTGGGAAGACAGAATGGGGGTGGGGTAGGTTTTAATCTTACGATGTCTGTGGCCTGATACAATGTTGGGTTGCTTTATTTAGAAGACCATAGTTCAGTCATGACTGAGTCATTACATCTCTGTGTGGATGCTTTCCTTCTGTTATCCTTGGATCATTAGGAATGAGAATCTCTCTCATTACTGGGGGACTGACTAAGTAACAAACTTTCATTAAATAAGATGGAGAAAAGCACAGCTAGGAGACAGAGGATAAAAAAAACCCAGATTTTGTTTGATGTTGGTTTTTAGAGATACATTTTCATGTATAGTCCTAGGCATGTTCTTAGACCTAGGCTGGTCTCAGGCTTGCAATATTGCTAATTGGCCTTGAACTCCTAATCTTCCTATATCCACATCCCAAGTGCCGAGATTATAGAGGTGTACTACTACTCTAGTGGTTCCTAATGGCATCATTAAGCCTTTGTTCTGATACATCTAAGTCAGCTCTAGCTCTGTTACTTTCAACTACCTTGGACAACACATACCGTGCTTATGGACTCTTTCCTTAAGAGTTTTATATTTTATTTGCATCTGAAAGAGTCCTACCCACTACAACTAATAAGCATGTTATCATGGATGCATTTTTCTCAAAAAAATTTTTGGTTCAATTACCCATATAATTCATATTTCTCTTGTCTTTGAAGGTCAGACTAGTGATCTGCAGAGTGGATAGCAGTTGGAACCACCACTTTCTATGTAGGGAAACAGGAAGGTGAATTTCAGAAAGATGTGGAGGCCTGCTACTTGACCTTCTAGGTAAAGTACAAGTCAGTTAAATTTACATTTCAGATAACTGAATATGGGCAGTATTTATGACCCTGAGTTAATTGCTCATCCAAAATTCAAATCTAAGTGGCATGTATTTTTCTAGGGAAGCTAAATCTCATTAAATGACTATTTCTTTTTGAGACTGTTTGTTGTGGTTTAGATGTAAGATGTTCTCTCATGTGTTTGAAAGTATGGTCTCCAACTAGTGGCACTATTTGGGAAGTGTGTGGAACCTTTGGCACGTGAGCCTTTCTGAAGGAAGTAGATCACTTAGGGTGAGCCTTGATGTTTTGTTGCTGGGGCTGACTTCCTGTTCATTCATCTTCTGTGCTACATGCACAACATGACCAGACCCCTGTTCCTGCTGCCAGCCATGCCTTTTACACTGTGATGGACTGTATTCTTCATGGAACTGAGATACCTCACATGTCAAGTTAACCAGTTTAATGCATAATGTAGTATTTGAGATTTCTAAGGTTAGGACATCATTGTGGCTGAGTGTCTTTCAAACTTAACAGGGTATCTGAAATTTTTATTGGTTGAATCTGGCTGTCTTATCCACCACCCAACCTAATTATTTGCTTGCTCCAGATGACAAGGTGCCTACATTTTAGTTTGCAACAATTCATCCTATCTTCTTGCTCCATAGTCACAGAAGAATGCCTGTGTTCGAGCTTCAGATTTCACAGTGGGATATTTGACGCCTGTGTGGGCGGGGAAGGTATTCCTGGTAGAACTAACAGTTTAGGAGGCTGTCTTGCTGGTTGGACACTGAGAAGAAGCTTCATGTCTTTTTAACTCAGTCGTTCTTATATGAAATGGAGAGATTTCACTTGTTCTCATTCATATTTCTCTTGTCCTACCGGAAAGAGTCCTACCCAGTACAATTAATAAGCATGTTATCATGGAAGCATTTTTCTCAAAAAAATTTTTTTTGGTTCAATTACCCATATAATTCATATTTCTCTTGTCTTTGGATGTCAGATTAGTGATCTGAGAGCACTAGTGGTGATTTGCTTTAAAGACTCCAGGTTCGCTTGGGTCTAAACCCATGCTTATAGTTTCTTGAGGGAGAGGGTGGGGCCTGGTGTCTTCTTGTTGAGTGCATTCCAGGGCTCAAAGATAGAGGGTCAGAAAGACAATGGCTGCTTTTGGACCAGAGAACCTGTGAGCCGTATTTTCTGCCCACAAGCAACTGGGGGTGGGGGGGGGAGAGGGAGGAGAGTGGATATTTTGACCAAGTTTCTCTTCTGTGCTTTTCCTTAGGATGTTAATTAAAGTGAGACAGATGGTTCTCAAATGATGAAAAATGTACAAACTCATTTGTGATTAGAGAAATGGAAATGAAATCCCACAATACTTCTTCTCATCTATCAGATAAACAGAGATTAAGAAGTGGAACACTATATCCCATTAGCAGGAAGGACAGAGGGGGTATATGTACTGCTGGTAGGAAGCAGCTGAAACAGGTTTCAAGTCAAAAAGGTCATAGCTTCAGACATAACTATCTATGTATCTGTACACACACACACTCTCTCTCTCTCTCTCTCTCTATATATATATATATTATATATATATGTGTGTGTGTGTGTCTCATATATATAAGTCTCATATGTATATATGTATATACACACACACACATGTGTGTGTGCGCGCGCATGCGCGTATATGTATGTATGCGTATACACACATGTGCACTTGAGAGCATGCCCATGAACAAATGTATGCATGAGCAAGTGTACTGTGTACACATATGCACATGTGTTTGCTTGTTCCTGTGCATCTGTGCTGAGGTCAGAGGTAAATGTTAGGTGATGCTTTCCACCTTAACTTTTAAGGAAGCATCTCTCACTGAACCTAGAATTTCTTATCTTGTGTAGACCGCCTGTCGAGTGACTGCCAGGAATCTGTCTGTCTCTCTCCCATCCCTGATTCAGGGATACAGGCATACACTGTGGTGCCTGGGTTTTATGTGGGAGCTGAGGCTCTGAACTTAGGCCCTCATGTTTACACAACAAGCACAGTCCCCATGTAGCTGTCCTTCTTTATCTATCTTTGTTTATCTTTTGACAAATCAAACTCATAACTTGAAAGTATGAGCATTGGCTTTTTAAAATCATGATATGTTTTTCAGCAGTAAGACACCAACTTCTGTTTTAATTAATAATATCGTACCAATGTTAATTTCCCACATATATAATCTTATATTTTTTGTGCTTTAGTGGGATGCTAATATTCAGGAAAGCTGGGTGAAGGATTATTCATTTACTTTATAATGTTTCTGCATATTTAATGTTATGTCAAAAGGAAAAAGTTAAATAATAAAACAAAGCCTATTTGCCCTCACCCGACATGGGGCATGATCATGGTCAGGACTGGGAAAACCATGCACCTACCCCAATTCCATTTAATTGGGTCCAGTGCATTCTCAAGGGAGGGGTGTGGTTGACCAGGGAGTAGAGTTTGGGGAGTCTCCTCAATGGGAAGGGAGAGTGGAGTGGACAGGAAGCAGGCAGTTATCAGACACAATATTGCTGTAGCTTATTATAGGGCAAACCAACCTAGACAGCTGGTTCAAAAGCAAGTCTGAGATGGATGTTCTTGGAAGCAGCTCCATTACTTGAAAGTCTTATCTCTGTGTTTGAGAAATTTCTTGTCCTTTTCTAAGTCACAGGTTATTTGTGTTATATATTCAAATGCCTGAACCATCAAAACAATATGCATTCCCTCTGGTTCTGTGGCATTTTCAGTCTTACAGCTAAGATAAAGGCTATGAATACTTAATTTGGAGAATATGTGGGTTTTTTTTTCTCCCACATGATTTGCTCAAAATGTAATGCTCCTAGTTTTAAATATGTATAGTTGACAGGTGGGTCAGGGTGTCCTCAGTCAGGGTGACTTCGGTATTTTTATCATTCCTAATCCATACTTTATTGGAAAAGACAGATTACCTGCCTTTTATTGCCACTCTACATTATTTTATTTTTGGATTTCAGAGATAACTGACTAAAATATTAAATCCTTGATCCTATGGTGATTGAATGAATTATTAAGTGTCTAAGGACTCGTTTAACTGGTAGAATCTTTATATTGTGTCCTCACTGCTAGCTTCTGCATATCAGCTAAGACATTGGTAGGTCTGGGTAAGATGTTTCTTTCTGTGATATAACCTACAAGCCCTCCTTTTCTTGATTTCTTTTGGAGCTAGATGATTTGTTAGCTAGTTTGATCGATTTGTCACTTCCATAACCCTGCTAAGACTCAAGAAAGTGAAATACCTTGCCCAAGATCACATGCTTGATAGACAGTGGAGTTGGGGGTCTGACTGTCAGTCAGCCTTCAAGTCTGGGTACCTCTTTCCTAAGCTTACTACTTAACCCAAAGAGAACAACTTGTCAACTTAGCTGACGTTTGCTATGAACACTTTCCTTTGTTAAGAAATCACTCTGAAAGATGCCCCATCTGCTAGATCTTACAGATTGGTCCATGCAGGGAGTCCGGGAGCAAGCCCAGCTTTACCATCTGTGAACTTTAGAAACCCATGGCTTAGTACTCCACAGTGGGGAATGCCAACCACGGCTTCTCCCTGTTCATGCTAGGGGAAGGTCCTGTGTGTGTTTGAGGTTGGAGGAAGGGAAAAGAAAAAAGGAAAAAGCACAACTTGGAATCACAGAAGCCTGTGAGTTCTGTGTCATGGTCACACTCCTTGGCTAAGTGAATTTACCTTTTCATGCTTCTGTGATTTTTTTAATGAAGTGAGGATGGCAATACCTATCTCATAGACTTAGAGGAGACTTGAATGATATAATAGACAAAATGCACCCTGCACACAGTAGGCATTGAGTAAACAGTTGTAATTACTTTGCCAAGCATGAGTAATTCTCAGCCTTGCATTACCCTATCTGCTCCTTCACAGAGCTCAGGCTATTTCCAACAAAGAACAAAGTTTCAAAGCATGCTACCTCTTGAAATAAATTTCACTTCTAAAAGACAGACACTCTAGCAAGGAGAAAAATGGTAGCTAGCCCAGGCTTTTGTGCGAGTTTTATTTGTATGCATAACCAAATGTGTCTTCTTTGTTTGGAAGATGAATTTCATTCTAATGGTGCCAGTGGAGCTTTCAAAACCTCATAATTGCCATTCCTCACAGGCTCCACACTGAGACAATGAAAGACTGTGCTGGACAGTTCAGATCGGATGTGGAGATGGGTGTGCATTTAAAAACATTTCAACTTCCTGAGTCATCCTGGTCTGTACAGATATGCAGATGAGTTATATTGCACAGTCAGCAACACCAGCTGCTGGAAGTGGAGATGGTGCAATGGTACAAATCAGGCTTGAGGTGGCTTCCTGGCCTTGCTGCTTGTTAGCTATGGCTATGAGAGAGTGTGTATCCCAAGGACCAACACTTGGTTTGAAAATGTGATCTTCTAGGTGGCAATGCTAAGAGGTGTCATTAAATGTTTGCAAGGACGAGAAGGGAAGGGGACCTTATACACGGCTGGTGGGAATGCCAACTGGCATGAAAAGCTCTCAAAAATATCTGAAGCTCAAATTACTGTATGACCTAGCTATACTGTTTCTGGATGCCATAGTTAGGGATATTGTTGCTATGAAGAAATACCAAGACTAAAACAAGTTGGGGAGGAAAGGGTTTATTTGGCTTATATTTCTACATCACAGTCTGTCATTGATAGAAGTCAGGATAGGATTTCAAGCAGGGCTTGAACCTGGAGGCAGGAGCTGATGCAGAGACCATGAAGGAGTGCTGCTTACTGGCTTGCTCCTCATGGCTTCCTTAGCCTGCTTTCTTTCTTTTTTTAAATGAGACTTCTTTTTTCTTTTTTCTTTTTTTAAGGTTTATTTATTTATTTCATATATGTGAGTACACTGGTGATCTCTTCAGACACACCAGAAGAGGGCATTGGATCCCATTACAGATGGTTGTGGGATACCATGTGGTTGCTGGGAATTGAACTCAGGACCTCTGAAAGAACAGTCAGTGCTCTTAACCACTGAGCCATCTCTCTAGCCCTTAGCCGGTTTTCTTATAGAATTCAGGACCATCGACCTAAGGATGGTGTCATCCACATTGGGCTGTGCCCTCCCACATCAGTTACTAATCAAGAAAATGCCCTATTGGCATGCCTACAGCCCAGTCTCATGAAGTATTTTCTCAGTTGAGGATCCCTCTACCCAGATGACTCTAGCTTGTGATGAGTTGACATAAAACTAGCCAGCACATTGGATATGTACCTAAAAGGCTCTTAACCAATATAGCACAGAGGTAATTGCCTATTCATGTCTACTGACACATTGTGCACAATAGCCAAGTTATGGAATTTGCCTATGTGTCCATTAATGAATGAATGGAGAAAGAAAAATTTGGTTTGTCTATGTAATGGAGATCTATTTAGCCATGATAAAGAATAAGATTATGCCATCTGAAGGAAAATCAGTGCAATTAAAGATGATCATATGAAGAAAATTGAGACTCAGAAAGACAAATACGGCATGTTCTGTCTCAGTTTTGAGTCTGAGATTTTTTTTTTTTTACATACAGGCACATGTAATCATGTTATCTAGGACATGAAAATAGAAGTAGGACTCTCTGGGAGGAATGACTATGAATAAAGGGAGTTGGCATATGAACTTGGTCAAATTACATGATATCCAAGATGGAAATGTATCCATAAAACCCACCACTAAGTATAATGAATATACAACAATTAAATCATGTGAGCATGCCCTTGGGAGACAGAATGGTAGTGCTTATGAGACCATGAATTAGTTTTTAGAAATCAAAAGAGCAAAACTCGCCCTTCCCCCCAAGGAGTATGTTCACTCATGCAACACGAGAGAACATGAGAGATTAGAGAGAGTCTAAGGTATTGCCTTCAATGGTAAGCACCCATGACCCAGGCCCTCTAACCAGGCCCCACCTCTTGTTGCCCATTTAACCATGAACTCATCAAGAGTTTAAGACCTTGATGAGCTTATCACCCTTATGATGGAGTAACCACCCAACAGTAACTCAACCTGGGAAGCTAGCCTTAAATACCCAATACCTTCCGAGGGGCTATTTCCTGTTTAATCCCCATTATAACATATATGATAGGAACGTAAAAATTACTTGATGCATCTGATATTGAGAAGAATAGGTTAGAGCATATGGGAGAAACTGTATGGTAGATATTTTTGGAAATTCTAAAGTAATTATTTTCTAGGAATTATACAAAATTCTCAGGGAAATGAGTTGGGATCATGGTGCCTATCTGATCTATGAATAACATTCTCGTATTTCTTATAATGTGAACATTGAATAATGATTTAACTGGAAATGTGACAGCACATATTTGAAAACTGGACAATGTGTGTGCAGACATCTGCTGCTCGGCCCTTTATTCTCATTAGTGATAAGCTGGCAGATAGCATCTAAACACCACAGAAATCAGGATATAGTGAGAGTGCTCTCCAGAAGTGTGGCTTAGAATACTTTAAGTGGCTCAGCCTCAGCCCAGAGGCCTGAGGGCTCAGGGCACAAAAACCCAGGTAGAGGACTGAGTTTCTTTGTTTGCTTTAATTTTCTTTATTGTGCCTGTAAACATTCTACTACTGGCAACCCCTGCCTCACGATTTTATTGTGAGGTCCTAGAATGAAAAGACTGTCATTAACTCTGTAATGCTGTTGCCAAAGGTGACTGGCTTCTCCTATGGCTGTTCTTATTAGCTCCTAGAAAAACATTTCTCAAATGCTCTTCTCTCTCTCTCTCTGTCTCTCTGTCTCTCTCTCTCAAGCAGAATCAGAAATCAGTTGTGAACCGAATAACCTAAAAGGAGGCATTAACTGGCTGTGAAGTAGTCCTTCATAAAAACGTGTCCTGCCCATGGAAAATCTGCAGAGTCAACAGGCCATGTTTATTATGGAAATGTTGGTTATGTTATGACAACATGTCGAGAAGTTTATGTGTCTCTATGCTTTTAGAAAGGAGATCCTGACTGGACACACTCCTATTAGCTTGGTGAGTAGAGGTAGATGGATAATGGATTAGAAGGTTTTCTCTGCTCTGGTGATTGAAGCCAGGAGGGCTCTGAGGCAGTGTGGTGTTGACATTCGGTTTTCTCTGTCACTTCTCTGCCTCTGCTGATCCACTATTGAATGTTTCCTGGGGAATGAGGAAGGCTTCCTTGGGGTCAATGTACCTGCTCTTTTTCTAACTCTCTGCCTCCTTCTTTCCCTTTCCCCTTCTTCACCTCAGCATGAGTTTTGCTTCCAGAAAGTTCTCACAGTCACTGTTCTTTGTAACTTAGACACCGTGCATCCTGGCATCACCAGCTCGGGATAGTAGAGAGGCCCTGTCTTAGTATTCCATTGCTGAGAGGCTACGCCGCAACCAAGGCAACTTTTATAAAATAAGGCATTTAATTGGGTCTGGCTTACAGTTTCAGAGGATCAGTCCATTATCATCATGGCAGAGAGCATGGCGGCATGCAGGCAGGCGTGGTGCTAGAATACTGGCTGAGAGCTTTACGTCTAGATCTTAGGAGGCAGCAACAAGAGAGAGGGGGATGGGGCAGGGAGACTGGATCTAGTGTGGACTTTTGAAACCTCCAAGTCCACCTTCAGTGAAACACCTCCTTCAACAAGGCCACGCCCCCTAATCCTTCCGAGCAGTTCAGCTGTGGACTAAGCATGCAAACACATAAACCTATGGGGCGGGGACAATCTCACGGAAATCGCCTCAGACGCTTGAATGTGGTGGCTTCATCAGTATATTGTGGCTTTGCTTCCAAACAGGCTTTACTGACATTTTTCCCATTAAGGCAAATCCTGTTTACTTCTGCATGATGATTACTGAGGGCTCAGGCACATGTTGCACCCCTGGCTAATTGAAAACTACTTCCTGCTCTCTGCTGTTTCTTACCACAGACAAATGAAGATGCATCTGACAGACTCCTTGTTGTGAGCTTTGTGCCTTAGCTCAGCTCTAAATATTTGAAGCAGCCCGTTCTTCATTAGATGCCCTGAAGTGAGCTTTTCAATGCAGAACGTGTTGCTCTCTCTATTAAAACTCCCTAACTCCTAAGTCTGGGCTGCAGCTGGCTGTTTGGAACCACTAGGAATATTTTTTTCCTGTAAACCTTCTGAGGAGCATCCTGTATGAGTATTGGTCATATTTTGCTTCTCTACCAGAATTATCACGTAGTTTTACAAGGGTACAGAATACTGCTTTCCTGCTCTCTCTCTCTCTCTCTCTCTCTCTCTCTCTCTCTCTCTCTCTCTCTCTCTCTCTCTGTATATGTGTGTGTGTGTGTTTAGTGTGTATATGTTTGTGTGTAGCAGGTGTGCAGACATAAAGGTGGGAGCTCAGGCTTAGGTCCCCTTCCCCAGGAGCTGTCTATATTGTTTCACAAGTCAGGGTTTCTTGCTTAGAGCCAGTACCTGCTATTTAGGCTGCATTGTCTGGTTAAGAGAGCTTAAGGCTTCCAGCACAGGGTTACACACTCACAGCATGATGCTTGGCTTTTTAGGTAGGTGCTCTGATTGAATTCAAATCCTCAAGCTTACATACTGACTCATCTTTCCACTCCTGCGCTCCACTTTGCTGATTTTTGGTTAAAAAAAATCTATATTAAAAAATACCCTTGGTGCCATTGAGATAGAAGCCAAAAGGGTGCTTGGAGTGCTACAGCAGATAACTGATGGAAACCATTTCCTGGTCAGATTTCTGGCTCCTTTGATGAAAGACATACTTGACACCTACTGCTGCTGAAGTCATAACCCTGGTGCTTCATGAACATTTTTCTAGTGTATGAGTCAAAACTCGGTGAGTGGTATAACAGAAGCCTTATCTAAAAGCTATGAGTTCTCACAGCTGAATGTGTTAGTTTTACCTCAACTTGACAGACAAGATAGAGACATTTGGCAAGTAGGATTCTTAATTGAGAAAATGCCTCTATAAAAATTTGCTTACAGGAAAATACGTTGTGCATTTTGGTGATTGAAGATTAATGGGAGTGGTTCCAGTTCTTTGGAAGAGGTGCCACGCCTGCTCAGGTGGTTCTAGATGATATAGAAAAGCAGGCAGAGCAGGCTGGTAACCGGCACTCTTCTACGGCTTCTGCTTCTGTTCCTGGCTTGAGTTCCTGTCCTGACTTCTTTTGATCATAGACTGTCATGTGCATGTGTAAGCGACATAAACCTGTTCCTTCCTATTTTGCTTATGGTCATGGTGTTTTATAGAAACCCCCAACTAGGACATTGAAGATTAACATTCAGAAGACTGGATTACTTTTCTAGTTCTGAGACCATGACCTAGTTTCTCTAGACTATCTACTTTATTTTCAGATAGGGGTGTTTGTAATGTGGTTTTTTTTTTGCCAGTAGTAAATAAAATAATACATTGCAGAATATATTTAAATATAGTTTTAGAGCTAACCAAATAAGCAGTTCATAAAAATAATTTGTTATGGAGTCATTATGACAGTTTGATATTTTATTGTGTATCATCTAGTGCAAGAAATAAGTAATTTGATATTCAAGTTTTCATAGCATCAGAAACAAACTGATTCTACCTGTGTGTGTATATAAAATACAAACATAAAATGTTTCCTAGCTGGAATTTTTTCTATATTTCTTTTACTGAAAATAGATTTTTTTCATAAAATATATTTTGATTACAGTACCTTCAAATCCTTCAAACCCCCCCTTTTCTTCCCATCCAAGTTCACATCCTTTCTGTCCTTAGGAAAAAACAGGTATCTACAGAATAATAAAATAAATAAATAAATAAAATAAGATAAAACAAAACCAAACAAATTGAGAAAGGACAAGACAAACAGAAGAAAAAGAGCCAAAGAGAAGGCATAAGAAAGACATACCGATGCACAGACACACAAATAAGAATCACATAACACAAAACTGGAAGTCATATATATATATATGCATGTAAGGTGTAATAAATGAAAGAATAAAAGAAAGGAGAGAAAGACAGAAAAGAAAGAAAGAAAAAATGGAAAAAAGTGCCCTGACAAAACATATGAGAAAAAACAAAAGAAAATCAAAAGCAAACCTTCCAAACCTCTAAAGATGTCATTAAGTCTGTTTTGTGTTGGCCATCTATTACTGGACATGTACAAATCTTAAGAATGGTTTATATCCCCAGTGAGACTTTATCAGACAAAACCAATCTTTCATTCAAAAAGTAGCTGTCAATTGGAGATAGTTTCTAGGTAAGGAATGGGGGCTTCCCACCTTCTCTCATCTCCACCCCTTCTGGTGCTGACCTGTACCGGCCTGTGTATGTTGTCACAGTCTCCATGAGTTCATGTGTGCATGGGCCAGGCTGTGTTTAGAAGGTCTTGTTTCGTTGGTACCCTTCATCCCCTCTGGCCCTTACACTCTTCTTGTTTCCTCTTCCCCGAGTCCTGAGGGGAGAGATTTGATGGGGACGCCCCACTCAGGACCGAGTGTTCCAAGTTCCCCCACTCTCTGTGGACTGTTCAGCTATAGGTCTCTTTATTTGTTCCCCTATGCTGCAGGGGAAAGCTTCTTTGGTGATGACTGAGCAAGAAACTGATCTATGAGTATAGCAGAGCATCACTAGGAATCAATTTTTGCTCTGTTCCTTTAACAGAATACGTCTACAGCCTATCTGGTCTCAAGTTCTTGGACATCTGAGTTGTAGCAGGGATGGATTCCATTTCATGAAGCAGACTTTAAGAAAAATCAGATATTGGTTGGTGATGCCTTCAAACTTTGCACCACTATTATATCAGCATATCTTGCAGGCAGGTTCCCATCGTCGATGTAAGTGTTTCTGGGTTGATGCTTGCTTTTCTCCTTTGGTTTCATGCAGAGTACCTTCTCATACTATGAACACTGGTTGGCAGGGATGAAGGCTCTCGGTAGACACCAGCTTTACTTACTTCTTCATGTTCAATGAGTTGTGTAGGTGTTATCTTCAGCAACATAGCTTTACCATCAGTTTGGAGAGAACAACTAATAGCCTTGGCAATCAATAATCTGGGTTGTTTGGGTCAACAGTTCAGTTAGATATTTCTAATTACTCATATTTAGAGCTTCATTTCTTAGTGAGAACTGTTCAGTGGGTATTCTGTCTCCTCTGTTCTTTGGCAATTTCATTTAGATAGCCTCCACATATGGATATATTTTAGGAAGCTCCTATAGTATTAGGTTTCCCTGGGACCCCTACAGTGGCCCATAGTTTTACTTGATGGGAAATTTTTGATTGAAGTAGAACTAGCAGCAGAAGTCACTTAGCATTTTCAGTTCCATTGATATTTCCTCTTAGAATTCCCACAGCATTTACTCTTCTGCCATTCAGTTAGCACATAATTAAGTAAGGGTGGGAAAGGATAGAAGTGATTAACTTGGAAGTGTTCAGACCTCTTTCTCGCAGATGAAAATCTTCTCTTGGCAGCCTAGTGTGACACCCACCTCCCAATCTGCTGCCTGGAAGTTTTTCTTCACTCTAAAAATCTGTGGTGTGGAATGGAGAGAGGTGGCAGGGAGAGGAGGGGAGTGAAGAGATGTGGAAGGGAGATTTCTTTAGGTAATTTGCAAGTGGGAGGGAGAGAGGTAGAGAGGGAAGAGAGAGAGAGAGAGAGAGAGAGAGAGAGAGAGAGAGAGAGAGAGAGAGAGAGAGAATGAGAATGAATTTTGGATATTTGGGAGTTATTTGAGTTGGACCTCAATAGGTCAGGTCTGAAATCTCAGATACTTGACAGATTGAGGCAGAAGTATTCTAAGTCTTAGGCCAGAATGGAGTACAGTGTGGCTTCAAGAGTAGCTAGAACAAGTTAATAAAATTATTGCTGAATATATAGTCCAGTGATAGAAAGGTTGCCTAGCATATGCAAATGCTTAGCTTCAATCCCTTAAATAAAGAGTGGAATCATATGAAATGTTTTTCAGAGGTTGAGTTTTCCTTGTTTCTTCATAGGCAATGGACACTTGTTACAATTTTTAGAGCTTATGGATATAAACCACTGAAGAACACTGCCTTTATTTTATTTTAATCCACACAACTATTATTTTCCTCTTCATGTCATCTCCTACCTGCTTATTTGTTTGCAATGGAGGCTCCATTTCCAATGCACAGAATGAATTCTGTGGATCACAATATGGTCAGGTCAATCCATGTTTAATCTCTCTTTCCCCCAGTGACATGAATCCCCCAGCTCCTGGCATTTTACTTTGGTACACATACAGAGGAAATATACAGAAGCTATTTGCCCTTCTTAATGCTTGGAATTTCCTTGAAGCCCTTGAATACATATTCAGAAGCCCAGTGAATAGTATGGAGTCTTTCTTGAGTTTGGAAGGACACTGCTCAGGAGATGATGGTAAACAGGGAAGCTTTCTAATTGTCTTAGATCAGTGATGCTAAGCAAACTGAAAAAGACAGAAGCTATATCCCACTGCAATCCAGCTTTCAGCTGGGTACCTCAATAACACAGAAGGCACAGGACCACAGCAGAAGTGTTCTACCATACAGAGAGCTGGATTTTATCTGTAATTATTTGAAAAATTTAGCCTAACAGATCATGTGTTTTATTGTTGGTTTTTTAATTATTATTAATGCTTTTTAATGTTCTTTCTTTTGCCTGGTTGGACCATGTGCAGACTTCTGTGTCTCAAACTGGCTCCTTCTTCTCACCCCACTGGTCTACTACAGGATGACACAGTGGCCTTTCACTAGCTCTTCTTTTATTAGAGATTGAAGAGCAATTGTGTACAAAGTTGATTGGACTGATATGAAGATACTTGGTGACCCTGTGGGTAGCAGGCCCCAACTGCATATGTGGAAAATTCAATAGAAAGACACACAGATTAGGCACAATAGACAGTCCTATGCCCAGTCAGACCAGTGAACAATTCCATATCATGGTTTCTGATCCTGGGGAGAGAGGCCTAGAGTGACAGAAACCTCTTGTTGGAAACAGAACATCTAGGGTGTGTCAGCTGCATGCATTGTCTCTAGTGGGGGTTCTGAGTTGCTTTTCTAAAGTGCTTATAGCCAAATACTATGGCCTTCTTTGCCTTCATCTTCATCTTTTCTTTCTCTTCTTCATCCTTCTTTCTACCATCTTTTCAATAAAAGCAATTCTTTTTACGAATCTCCATCCTGTAACTTCGGCTTCAACTTTATAAAATATGGTAATTGTCCATGTGCGGCTGTTTTTATTATTTTAAACTCTGGTAAATTCTAATTAAAATGACAAGCTCTCAACTTGCTTTAAAGTGGGCAAATATTTGAGCCTGTGACCATTTCTAAGAATCTCTCTTAAAGTCTGAAAGGGCAAGGAGAAGAGTTTATTAATGAAATGAAAAATGGCATTATCAGGTAGATGGGGATGAGAAGAGGGTAGGGAGAGATTTTGAGGGGGAGAACAACAACAAAAATCTGTCTGTGGAATGGGTATTACTTCCTTCCCTTTGCAATCCAATGTCCATACTCCCAAGTGCAATGCCAACAGATTCAGAACTCTGTCCATTATGTTCTTGTATAATTCCAGTCTCCGACATTTCAGTCTGAGTGTTACACATTCCCCTCCTTCCTCAGAGCCTTTGCCCATAGCTTCTGGAAAAATCCCACTTTCTTCCTCCTCTGCAATCCTCTATTCTACAAGAATTAGCAATGCCACCTTTTCTAAAGATACTTCCCTGCTTTCATTTTCGTCACATCCTAAACATTCATATCCTTAACCTACTAGCTTCTTTCCCTTCTACTCGATAGAGTGACCTTGGGAAAGTTACTTGCTCTCTGCACCAGTTTTCTCAATCACATAATGAGATAATCATTCTATCCCTTATAAAATTATTGTGGATATAAAACAGTAGTATGTTTTCTATAGGGCACATAGCTGCTCAATAAGTGCTTTTACACTTTTGTTATAATTTATTACCTCTCCTGCCAATATCATCACCACATCCACAGGCAAATGCTTTATTCACACAAATCTTATTCACATATTGCTGGGGTCAGTTTGACCCTATGTACTGAATGGTTTTATGTCAATATGACACAAACTAAAGTCATCTGAGAGGAGGGAACCTCGATTATGAAAATGCCTCTATAAGATTGGGCTGTAGGCAAGCCTGTAGGGCATTTTTTAAATTAGTGATTGATGGTGGTAGCACCCAGATTATTGTGGCTAATAAATCCCTTGGGCTGGTGGTCCTGGGTTTTATAAGAAAGCAGGCTGAACATACCATGAGGAGTGATCCAGTAAGCAGCACCTCTCCATGGCTACTGCATCAGCTCCTGCCTCCAAGTTCTGTTTGAGTTCCTGCTCTGAGTTCGTTCAATGATGAACAATGCTGTAAAAGTGTAAGCCAATTTAACCCATTTTTCCCACACTGCTTTGATTGTGGTGTTCTATCATAGCAAAAGCAACTTAAGACACCCTATTTCATACACCTTCCAGGCTATGTGCGATATTTGGCATCGACATGTATTCGGTAAATATTTTTGAAATATATTTATTGGTTTCTCTTTTCTTTTAATCAGCTTATCAGTTTTGTGAAGTGTGTTTTGTGCTTTACAGCAGCCAGCAAGGATGCCAGCCTGTTCCCTGAGCATGGCCAGTGTCACAATCAATCAGTGACAAGTATGCAGAAAGGACTACCTGAATGTTGTCTGATGGGGAAGACCACAGGTGTAATGAAGGGCCTACTACTTACATGTCATCCGTGCCAGGCTGGGGGTCTGAAGGCAAACACTGGTATGATCTCTCTCTCTCTCTGTTGCAATTAAAGCAGATGAAGTATGGTGAACCTGATTTGTGAGTCTCACACTGGCTTGAGGACTGAGGACATGGTAAAGGGAAGGGGAGTGGTTTGTTGGGGGGAGGCTTCAGTGGGATGTTTAGCTCGATTTCCCCTGTTGCTCTGAGGACTAGGATGCTGCATTCTCTAGGTTGGCCTCTGCATTCCTTAAAGCTGAGAGCTCATAGGTGGTAATTCTATGCTTCGACATATCATCTGCTGTGGGTCATTTGATTAGATGAAACCAAAATCTTAATAGTTATTTTCAACCAGGGAAGATACAAAGAAATGCTTCAATCTAATACCTAAATGTTTGTCCCATGCAAACATTTAAAGCAAGTTGTAGCATATCCCAGTGATGTGTTTTGGGTGCATACCCTACCACCTTCTATTAATATCATTCTGAACTTTGATTATGTAATTAGTCACACTATTAAATACTATTCCTTTAAAGGGACGTTTGTTAGGCTGTTTGAGCTCTAAATTTACATTTTGTTTAAAGGATGCCATACAAAGTTGAAATCAAGGGATTATGGGGGAATGGTTTCAGCTAAAAAATGAGAATGTTATTTGGCTTTAACAAGAACTTTTACTGATTTTTCTTGGGATGTGAGCTATATGGGAAACGTGTGGAGGCATTAGGAACAGAATGTAAGACTTTTTATTGCTCATTTTTAAGCTTCTGGAATGAAACCTCTCAATTGAAGGATGAGTGAAGGGGCGGGGGGTGGCTTTAGAACTTCCTTATCAAGGAGTCAACTTGTTTCAAATCCCATAGGAGGTGAGATGGAGGGCCCATGAAGAAACTTGAGATGAACTTACCTCCTAAGAGGAGCCTGGCTTTCTGCTTTTCCTTCTCAGTGTTTACCCAACATCTTTCTGTGCTTGTCATGGCTATTGATAGCACTTGATTGTGCCCAGCTGAAGCAGCTCTCCTTCCTATCTTCATACCATCAGACTCTTTGCTCTGATCCAGATCTGCCATATGACAGAGGATAACTTGCTTAAACACGAGAGATCAGCTGTAATTTATTCACTAAGAAAGTATTTCTCAAGAACCACTGAGCTGTAATTTATTCATGGAGAAAGTATTTCTTAAGAATCACTGATAACTGCTGCAAGTCCCGGGCTCGGCTCGTATGGTGAGGGCGCTGCATGATACTCATGAAGGAGTTTCCTCCCTCCCCCCTCAGGCACCTAACTATGTCATATTTCTCAGTCTATTTGAGGTCAGGTGAAACTGCTGCATGAGTAGATTCTGGTTAATAGGTTTGAGAAGAGTGATGTAGCCACTTCCATCCCTGTCTCCTAAAATGAGCTTGTATTTTCTCATTTCTCCTTCTTTCATCATCATTAGATGAAAACCAAAAACCCAAAAGAGGAATTCCAGGCCCTAGGTGCTGGTCCCATCTCTAAATTAAGGAATCTAGTCCATGAGAGAGAGCGCCATTGGAGATAGCTACTTACTCATTGTGCATGGACTTTGAATGATCAGGAAACAAATTTCAATGTTGTCAAGTTACCAAGATTAGAGAGTTTATTTGTTCCTGGAAGATGGTCAGCATTGTCAAGCTGACACAACCTAGAGTCACCTGGAAAGAGACTCAGGGAGGGGTTGTTTGCATTGGGTTGACCTATGTTTGTGACTGTTGAAGAATTCTATTAATTAAGTTAATTGATATGGAAAACCCAGTCCACAGTGGGCAGCTCTGTTCTCTTGGCAGGGCTCACAGACTGCTAAGAGTAGGGAAACCAATCTGAGTACAAGCAAGTGAGTATGGATGCACTCATTGCTCTCTACAATCGACTGTGGAGGGGTGTGGCTAGCTGTTGGAAATTCGCGCCTTGACTTTGCCACCATGATGGACTATGGCCTGTAACTGTAAGCTAAGAAAACCTTAGCTTAAGAAAACTGTAAACAAAGAACCCCTTTCTTCTACCAGTGGCTTTTTCTTGGAGTATTCTATCAAAGCCACAGAAATGAGACCAGGACAGTGCAGATCCTCTCTCTTCCCTGAGTTAACATTTTATATAGAGACGTGTGAATAAATGGTTATAAAGCACAAGAAGAATATCAAACTTGCGGTGAAGAGCAAGTATGGGATGGAGATAATGGTGGTGGGGGGTGGCAACTGGGAAGATGTCATGCAAATGTGTTTGTATGGACAGAGAGGACCAGACACAGATCTGAGCTTATGGGACAGAAATGGAGTTGACCACAGTGGCAGATGGGACTGAAGAGGGAAGAAGGCCTCAGATGAGGGTGTCTTACTAGTGTCTACAGATGGGACTCTAGACTTTTGAAGATGGACCCCCCCATCCTAGAGCCGATCTGCAGTACTGCAAGAAGCTAATGCTAGAATGTAAATCAGTGCTCTGCTTCTTTCATCAAGTAAATGTTGCTATTTTAAAAGGTCCGCTGAATGGGAAGTGAGCTTAGTGATGTGGTTGAGTCACATTTTGGCCCAGTCTCCTTGTTTTGTCATGTTTAGAAAACAGGTAGTTTGTCTGGGGGCCACTCTTGGAGTAACCTTCTTGCTGACAGTTTATTCTGCTTTTGTGAAGGCCATATAGTCAGAGGCTTGGAGACTCTATAATATGAGTGGTGAAGTAATTCTCAGGGCATGTGAAGAAGAATTAAGCTGGAGTATGGTGGTATTATCCTGAAGAACAGCAAAGAATGATGCTAGATGTATTAAGCCCAGGAGTAGGGTACAATGAAATTCAGAGTTAGAACGCAAATCCTGCTTATTTGCTGAGTGTCTTGGTAAATGGTAGTTTTGCTGACTGAAGAAGAGCCCACTGGAAAAGCAATAGGTACACTTAGTGTAAAGTTCAAAGGAATAAGTTTTGATGCTGTAGATAGAAGGTAAATCAACCGAGGGGACTCCAGGACAGACTGGATCTGTGTGTCTAGAGTAGGAGGTCCAAATTTGGGAATGATTATGTAGGAAGGACAAGAAGACTATAACTAACTGTACAATGATAAGGAAGGTGTCCTAGGGAAATACTCTGGGGACACTAACATTAAGAGGATAAGCAAGATCTCATTAGCTGGTTCTGGCACTGTGAGGGAGCAAAGGATCCTGGGCATGCAGAGGTCAGGGTATTTTAGAAATATTGAGCCTATAAAATCTGTAGGAAGCTCAGGAAGACAGCAATCAAATGCTTCCCCTGGAGTTATTAGTTAGTATGTCTTTGATAAAGTCTGAGACAAAGAAATGAATGGTGGGGGCCACAGCACCGCAGAAGACAAATTCAAAAAGCTTCTCAGGCCAACCACTGAGCCGGGTGAGTCTCTTTCTTCTCTTAGTAGCTCTCTCTGTACAAGACATCTGACCAAGGGCATTACAGCTCTTTTGTTTCTAACCATCTAATAATAAGATGCCACTGAATGTGTGATGGGCACACCAGTCTCATAAAAATCCCATAGGGTACTGATAGCTTGCCTTTTCTGAGGCTGAGAGTGCTTCTGTGGCATTCTAAGTTCAGATCCATAGAGCCAATGGGTTTCTGAACTGGGAATTCACAAACTAGGTTTACCTCACAACAAAGCCCACATTCCTTTTCTTATTCTGTGCCATGTGATGCTTTGAAGGAGGGATAGGTCCAGGCCAATGTGAATTTCAGTCATAGATCACTTATAAGAGCCATACTTGCTGTATATTCATAGGCAATCTCCCTTAATAAAAAGCAGAATGTTCCTTTAGAGGAACATAAACAAATTCAGTGTGAAGTCCTTGAACTTCTCTCATATAAAAAAAGAACAGGTTGAGCAGCGAGTGATAGAGAAATATAGAGCTTCTATACATACAGAAAAAAATCAATACTAGCATAACAGTTTATGGAGGCAATACATTTTTCTGTTAAATGTCTCAGAAGATGAGTGTAGCAGTCGATAGACAAAGGAACTCTGGGGTATGTAATTCTCATTTAGTACAGATAAGCCGATCTCTGCAGCCAATTATCTGATATAACAAGAGGGAGCTTGTGTTTCCTCAAGGTGTCCCTTTTGGGTGTATGGCAGGAATAAATGTTTTCAAAGTTGGCTAGCTTATTGGAGGGAGGTGTTCTTTATTATAAGGAGAGAATTTTCTGTAACTAACATTAAAAAATGAGCCACTGATGTAATTTGCCTTTAGAGATATTTGAAATTTTTTGCACAGTCTTAGCATATGCACATTTTGTTCAACGGTCCTGTAATTTAAATTTCTTTGTGTGTGTGTGTGTGTGTGTGTGTGTGTGTGTGGGTACATGTGTGCATGTGAATTTATGTGTACTATGTGGAATAGCACATGCATGTGAGTAAGTTATGTGCATGTGAAGAGCAGTGTACAGTTTTGGGTGTTTCCTCCATTACTTTCCTCCTTATTGCCTTGAGACAGTCTCTCATGGCATCATTCAGTATTTCAATTAGGCTAGCTAGGGATCAATCTAAATCCACCTGTCTCTGCCCCCAACCCCACCCTGAAGCTTGGGTTGCAGGTTTACATAGCTATATCCAGCTTTACTGCCCCACCTGTGATCCATTCTGAACCTAGACACCAAACCCAGACACTATTGCACATTCCAAGAAGCTCTCGCTGACAGGAGCCTGTTATAGCTGTCTTTTGAGAGGCTCTTCCAGAGCCTGACCAACACAAAGGCAGATAGATGCTCACAGTCAACCATTGAACTGAGCACAGGGACCCCAATGGAGGAGTTAGAGAAAGGACTGAAGGAGCTGAATGGGTTTGCAACCCCATAGGAAGAACAACAATATTAACCAACCAGACTTCCCAGAGCTTTCAGGGACTAAACCACCAACCAAAGAGTACACATGGGGGCACCCATGGCTCCAGCTGGATATGGAGCAGAGGATGGCCTTGTTGGACATCAATGGGTGAGAAGGCCCTTGGTCCTGTGAAGACTCAATTCCCCAGTGTAGGAGAATGACAGGGCAGTGAGGTGGGAGTGGGTGGGTGGGAAGGGGAGCACCCTCATAGAAGCAGGGAGAAGGAGCATGGGATAGGGGGTTCTGGAGGGGAAAACAGGAAACAAGATAACATTTGAATTGTAAATACATAAAATATCCAATAAAAATACATTTTTTTTGAGATTATCATATAATCATGTCAGTTTAACCTTTCCTCCCTCCAAAAAGTCTCACCAACATAGCTGGCTGTGCCCAATGTTTTCTGTATGGCCTGGATATCAAATTCAGCTCCTTATGCTTATTATATATCAAGTAATCGCCCCAGCCCCAGTCTTTTAATTAATTTATTTTTATATACCCAAATAATCTTTTCAAAGGAAATTTAGTTTGTATAGTATTTTGATATCATAAAACTCAGATATTCCATTTGATAATCAATGAAGTGCAACACAAACAGGAGCATAACCTGATTACTAGTGCACAGTGTGTCTGGGACAGAAGCTCAAGGCATAGAGGATTGTTGTGGTTTGTATAGAAAATGTCCCCCACAGGTCCATTTGTCTGAACACTTAGTTCCCAGCTGGTAGCTCTGTTTTGAAAGGTGATATGGAGGTTACCTAGAGGAAATAGGTCTCTAGAGGGCATACCTTTGAATTTTACAGCTCTGCCCAACTTCCTATCCTCTGTTTCCTGATTTGATAAAATGTGAACAGGGCCAGGGACCCAAGAGGTTCCCAGGACCCAGCAGGGAGGACATTGTGGGAGACCAAACTGTGGAAAACCAGACCTTCAACAGCTCTCACCTTGAGAGTCCACTGACCTTGCGCTTTATAGCTAAACCAACCCCTTCTTCACACAAGGCTGATCAACTGGTTCTTATCCTGGCCGAACACCTGGGGTTGTCTAGGCGGAACCAGTATTCCAGAAAAGCTGCTGGATGCCACAGCCAGCATCCGCCCCATGACCTTTCCTCCTGTGCTTTTAGCATTCCCCCTCAGCCCCTCCCTACTTCCTCTTATAGTGCATTCAAAACAGGCATTTTGCTCTTCATTAAAGAAGCCTTGACAAAACACCCCTTTTGCTTGGCTTCGCTTTTCTTTCCCACCCATTTCTACAGGCTTGGGTTCCCCTCGGCTCCCCAAATAACTGAGTCCTGCGGGACGGGATAGGATGTTAACTAAAATATCCAACAAAAGTGACATAGAACCTGTAGAGACCATATCCAGTGGCTAGGCATGGCCTCTGATTGAGGGATAGAGACATCCACCCACCTCAAACATATTAATCCAGAATTCTTCCTGTTGAAAGGAAATGCAGGGACAAAGAGTGGAGCAGAGACTGAAGGAAAAGTCATTCAGATATTGCCCCACTTAGGATTTATCCCACCTGCAGACACCAAACCCAGGCACTATTGCTGACAGGAGCCTGGTATAGCTGTCCCCAGAGAGGCTCTTCCAGAGTCTGACCAATACAGATGGATGCATGCAGTCAACCATCAGACAGAGCACAGGGCCCCAATGGAGGAGTTACGTGAAGGACTGAAGGAGCTGAAGGGGATTTTAACCCCATAAGAAGAACAACAATAGGGCAAGGACTGATGGAACTGAAGGGGTTTGTAACCCCATAGGAAGAACAACATCAACCAACCAGACTTCCCAAAGCTCCCAGGGACTAAACCACCAACCAAAGAATACACATGGGGGCACCCATGGCTCCAGCTGGATATGGAGCAGAGGATGGCCTTGTCTGACATCAATGGGAGGGAAAGCCCTTGGTCCTATGGAGGCTCAATGCCCCGGGGTAGGAGAATGCTAGGGGTGTTGAGGCAGGAGTGGGTAGGCAGGTCAGGGAGCACCCTCATAGAGACAGGGGAGAATGGGAAAGGATAGGGAGTTTGTAGTGGGGAAACTGGGAAGGGGGATAACATTTGAAATGTAAATAAATAAAATAACCAATAAAAAAAAGAGATGTGAACAGGCATCTGTCTCCCAAACTTCTAGTTGAGGAGTTCATTTTTCATTTTATCTCCACTCAGAAAGCAGACAATGGAGCATTTGCTATCTTTCCTGAGTGTAAAGTATTCCTCTTCTGCAGCTGATCTGCCTGATGGAGTCACTATAAGGCTGACAGCTGTAGCCTCAGGTTAGCACCTAAGAAGTGGCATAGCAGAAGGCTGGGTAAAGCCTCAGCAAGGAATTGTGATTCTCTAAGTTGAAGAAAGGGGAGATGGACTTATCTCTGCCCTTTGTTCTCTGTACTTGTAAGACTTTCAGAGAGTGTGTTCACATGCTCACTCACTGCAAGTCTGCACATAAACTCAGTCATAAATTGAATAAGACAGAGAATTGTTATAACAGAGAATGCAAATACACTAGGAGCTATTATCTGGCTTGACTTTCCCAGTTTGTTACTAGTTTGCATGGTCATGGAATAGTTTTAGAATATAACTAAACTGTCCATGAAGTTTTGACAAACTCAGTCAGAATCTTATCTCCTGTTTTTGCACCTGGGGGCCTGCGGTGTGTATATCTTCTTTATGACCTTCAGTTAATGGTTTCTGTAACCCCCTGGAATGTGCCCTATGTTTTAGAAGTCTGCTGTTATCTCTGAAGCAATTAACCAGTCCTGTTATAAAAGGAACTTGAATGTCTTTGTGGGGGTTGCCATTTGTAAACGATGGTAGCTCTTGCATGCTAGATGTTTCTGCAGAATAAACACTCATTGTCTTTGCATACTATCTGCATCTGGGGTCTTCCTTTAGTGATTTTCAGACCTTTACATAGTCACTTCCACTGCTGTGGCTTTCCTGCTATCGTCCTATTTCAGATCATGAGCCAAAATAAATCCAGCCTGTCTTCTGTTATCACTTCTTGTGGGGTATTTGGCCATAGTAATGAGAAAAATAACTGACACAGTGGGGGTTTATCTTAATCACTCTTACATTTCCCAGAAGGCCTAGAAGTGTGTGGTACTCAGAGTGGTTGGCAGTAGAGAAGGGGACAGTGTTTTAGCACATGGAGTACCAAGGGCCACAGAGAAAAGCTTGAAATTGGTGTAGTGTTGGTTTATCCTGCTTCAGTTCCACCACACTACAAAGTCTATGGGCCACTCAGTTCCATCCCAAACTCATACCTGTTAGTATAGGATGGGAGAAAGGCTGTTCCAAGGAGGTAGAGAGATGAAGCTCTTGAAAGCTTTCCATGTAGGCCACTGGCTTTGGTCCTGTTCTGTCCTGGCCTTAACTCTTACTCAGTTCTTGTCCAACATAGACTTAATGAATAAATCTATTTTGTAAACACACAGGCCCAAATCTCTGATTTGATTTCTTGCTTGTTATCTCTGTTAGTCAGGCTAATCTAGACTTTAGCACAATAACAAGCAAATCCCCAATTCTTAGTAGCCTAATGCATAAACATCTTTTTCTCATTCAAGATTTTGGTAGCCAGTGAGGGCAGTGCCCTGTCAAGCCATGATTTAACAGTCTTATTCTTTTGCCTTGTGTATCTTTGCCATTTGGAATGTCCGGGTCTCCACAAAGAGAACAAATGAGCTGGAGGGTTGAGTACCATCTCTTAAATGCTTTAGAGATAACATGTATCACTTCTTAAGACCCACTGGCCAGGATATCTATATCTATATATCTATATTTTCTATTAACTGTAAGAATATTGGAGAATTTACAAATGTGAATAGATTCAGTTAGCAGTAAAGTTCTCTGGTATGGTATATAATTAACAGAGATGGCAAACATGTGTTCCCTTAAATCTACATGTTGAAATCCCAAATAAGGAGTGATGGTTTGTACCTGTAACCTCAGCACTGGGGAAGATGCCAATGATTTTCATACCAGCCAGGACAATCTTACATGGGGTTAAAACTTTGTCTCAAATAAGAACTAAACAAAACAATCAATCAAACAAGCAAAAATACAACCCAACCCAACCCAACCCAAATCAAACCAAAGCACAAAGCACACCGAAGTATGACCTTTAAAAATGAATGTTTTGCTTTTTTTTTTTTTTTTTTTGGAATCATTGCCTTCATGTCTTTCTGGTATGTTCATGTACCACATTGCTGCTGCTTTTGAATATCCAGAATGCAGCTTCCTCAGGCTTCCAATGAAAAATGAATGGAAGTGGCTCTCCAGGAATCTTGTAGTCCTTCATTACCAGACTGCTGGGGCAAGAGCCTCCTCATATGAGCAACTACTGGCTTCTTAAATTTTCCACTGTGAAAATGCCATTTTCAGTCTACACAAATCGAATGGTATAACCCAATCTACTAAGTTCCCTTTTAATATGAGAGAGAGAGGAAGAGAGAGAGAGAGAGAGAGAGAGAGAGAGAGAGAGAGAGAGAGAGAGAGAGAGAGAGAGAGAGATTCTTTTAAGTCAGTGAATTAGCAGTCTCATGGATTAATTTAAGAGCATATGGTAGCCAGGCCTGCTGACTCACGCCTGTTATTCTAGCACGAGGAAGCTAGAGGTAGGAGGATTGCCAAACACTTGAGGTCAGCCTGGCAAACCTTTCTCCAAAACAAAAATCATACCCCCAAACCTCACCATCACCAACAACAATAACAAAACAAAACACCAGCAGCAACAACAAAACAGAAAACAAAATGAAAACTCAACCAGCAACAACGATAAGGTGAGGCAGACAGGAGGTGGAGACTTTGGGAGGTGAGTCTGTCATGAAGAGAGCACCTTCTCAGAGCCAGAATGTCTTATGAGATGTGATAGGGCAGCACCTGCTTCCTCATTCTCTACTCTACACCAGGAGAACCCAGCAAGGACATTGGTCTCTACACACCCGAAAGAGGACTTTCGTCAGGATCTGCTGCCAAGCTTCCTCTTTGGTCTTGGTCTTTCAGTTCTCTAGGACTGTTGAGACATAACATCCTGCTGTTTAGACCACTTTGTATGTGGTATTTTCACCTATACAGAGCTTTGTGACTGGTTCTTGCTTAGTTTTGATTGGTTGGCGTTCTCATTTACAGTCTCTGCTGGACTCTGACTTGATTTATTTTTCTTTGTGAAAACCACACAAAATTTACTGATGCTTTACCCTTCCAGGATCAGCCTTAGCCAATCATGTCTCTTGGCAATGAATATTGTTTATATCCTTTCCTTGGCCCTTCCAAATGTACATAAATAAACATTAAACTAACACATATAAGTGGTTTAGATATCAGTGATTCCCCCCAATGGGCAAGGCCTGTAATCACAGTCTTTTTTTTTTTTTAATGGAGATTGGAGGAATAAGCTTGAACATGTTTTCCACTTGAGTGTGTTGAGTCCCTGTTGAGAACTTGTCCTATCTGTAAGTTAATAATTATTTCCAAGTTTGTGTGGTGGTGCACATCTTTAACCCCAGAACTTGGGAGGTGGATTACTGTGATTTTGTGGCCAGTCTGGTATATGTAGTGAGGCTTTTTTTAATTTTATATATATATATATATGTGTGTGTGTGTGTGTGTGTATAATACATACATCTATATCTATGTCTATATCTATATCTATCTATATCTATTTCTTCTATCTATCTATCTACCTATCTATCTATCTATCTATCTATCTGAAGAATAAATGTTTCTAAAAACACTGTCTTCATTTCATCATGAAAATATGCACCCCAGTACTATCAGGGAGCAAGAAATGAGTGACATTTGGGAGGAGAAATTAGCATAGATGACAATTTTGTCTGTAAACCCGCTCATGATGTCACTGTCACAGAGTTGTACCATGTTGTTCTTAAAGCCATTTTCACGAGTTCAGCTGTTCCTAATTATAAACTATCAGCATAGCATGACTCGTTGACTGTGGACATTCCCTCAAAGGAGTGGTGGAGACAATCATGGGAACTTCACTTGAGTATCCAGCCACTCTTCTCAACTTTGTGAATGTAGTTTTGTTGTAATGGCACATGGATTATAGGAAGACTCCATCCATGTGGTCACAGGGGCGTCATTTATGTCAGATGTAGACCTTCTATGCCTGCTTCAAGGTGACCCTCATTGTTCTGTGTAAAGTCTACTGAACTTATCTCATTATGAAGTCAGGTCTCTTGGAAGAGGGGTAGTTGTTGTTTATGTCTCCTTAGGGAGGGGATTCTAGCAACATAAAAGAATAGTCAGGGCCCAGGTTTTCAGGGACCACTTGGGGCAACACACATTGCATTCCCTCCTTCATTTGTATCACAATAGAGCTGACCTCTTTCTGTTTTCTGTCCTTTAAAAACAAAACAAAGCAAAACAAAATAAAACAAAACACAACCAACCAAACAAAAAACCCAAAGCTAAAAAACAAAAAGAACAATAACACCACCACCATCACCACCACCAAAATAATAATAATAAAACAACAACAACAACCAAACAACAAAAACACCCCACTCCCAACATGCAGTCTGGTAAATAAGTGCTCTTGGTAGCACAGGATGTTTCTGGTGGTTTAGCAAGATATAAGTAATTTTGTTGGGTTTTGAGATTACGTACAATGGGGTTGTGGACTCTTGAGGGCTTTGCTAGTCCCAGTGACCGCTCAGAGATGAGGTCACATGAGTTGTCTCATTGAGTAATAGAAGGCGGGGTGGCCTGACCCCAGCTGCCTGCTTACTCAGTCCAGACAAAGCTAAAGAAAAACAGTTGTTCCCTGGCCTTTCAACTCTGCTCCTTTCCCGTTATTTCTTCAGCCATTTATAGTCTAGTGTCTGGAAAGCACTAGGCCCAAGCTTGGCAGGACTTGAAATGATAAATCATTTTCTGAGAGTGAGAACCTCGAAGCATGACCAGGAAAGGGAGTGTGGACCCGGGTGGACTCACGGCTCATTTACTGGTCCAGAATGTTTTCCTTTTCACCCTAGATATGACACAAAGCAGAATCACATTCTCCAGCTTCTGTTTGCAGCTATTTTCCCAGGTTCTTGGTGTGTACAGCTTAAGGATGCCAGTAGGAAAGTGAATTTTCATTGGACATCACAGGTGGCTCTGAAATGATACAGGCAGTCTACAAAGCCCCACTCAGCAGATTCCGCCCCTCTCTCCTGCTAGGTTGTACACTGAGAGAGATCTTTGAAAGGTTTTACCTTTAAGTGAAACCAGAGGTTCTACGTCATACCTGACAAAAAGCAGAGGCGAGAGGAGCATTCCTTACTCATTCCCCTTTTCTTCTCTGAAGTCAACTGGTAGCCTCTTATCGTCCTTCTCTGATTACAGCTTTTGAACACCTCACCCTCACCGATAGCCTTTGCATTGGGGGGAGCATCCAGTGAGTCCCACCAAGAAAAGTTATGGTAACACCCTGCCTGGTCTTGACTCCTCCAGTTCTAAATTTACCAAATTCACTTTTTAATCCTAATGGAATGATATTTCAGAATGCAAATATGACCACATCAAAGACCAGGGTATACAATTTTCCTGTGGATTTGAACACCTGTGGAATCCCAGCCTCCCTTTAGCTATGCAAGGCATGCTGTGTTGTAGCTCTAATGTTCCCATGCATTCTTTCTCCACTGCCTGCATGCACTGCTGCGGTGCCTTGTATAGCAGCCGGTCATTTACTCAACGGTTTTGTGCTCATTTGTGCTTCTTTTCTTGCCCATATGCTGCTACTTAGAAAATTCTTGCAAATTCAACTGATCTTTCATTCAGTTACTCTAGTGAATTTTCCTGGTTTTCTCTAGTAAGAAAGAGGTCCCTTATCTGGGTTCTGGTAGCATTTATTACATTGTTAATACATTTTTTTCTTACTCATAATCTCCAGGAGACTTAAGACTTCTTGGAAACAGACACTGAATCTTATGTAACTTTGACTTTGTCATGTATGGCTGTCTGTGGACCTTTCACTGTGTTCTGTTGCTGTGCATGGCTATGCCTGTGCCAATACCACATTCTCCTAATACTCACAGCACTATAATGTCTCAAGATCACTTTAGATAAGTGCTGCAACCTGGTTCTTTTCTTCAAGGCTATTATGAATATGTCTACAACCTTTATGTCAGTCTATCATTAAAACTAGCCTTTCAATTTAGACAAACAAAAGTTCTTTTGCAATTCTGTTTTTCTTTGTTTCAAGCCAGGGTCTCATGTAGCCTAGGGTGGCCTTGAAATTTACTGTGTAGCCAAGGATGATCACAAACTTCTGATTTTGTTGCTTTTATTTCCTAAGAGCTAAGGTTGGCGATGTGTATTGCCATGCTTGGCTTCTCCTTGTGCTTCTTATTAGGATTAAATTTAGTATATAGATGATTACATGAAGCCCTGACATCTTAACAATATCGATCCTTCTGATCCAGGAACATGGGGGCTATGTCCTCTTATTCAGGTCATCTTTTGCTTTTAACAATGTTTTGTGTTGACAATAAGCAGCACTTGTCTATCTTTTGTCACTTAAAAAAAAATCCTGATACATAAGAACTCAAACTTTTGCAATAAATCGTGAGAGAATTGTTTGCTTCCAGATGGATTCAACAAAAGGCTTCTTACATCCTCCTCCCACTTCCCTCATGGGAGAGGATGTATTGCTACCCAGAGAGTGGGCTCCCACACTCCTGACAAGTGAGTCCTGCTGCGATTCAGAGAACTTGCACGTATAAGCAACTTTTCTCAAGCCTGCAGAGCAGACCCCAGGATGGAAAGGATACTAGTCATTTGTTGGTTTCTTTTAGGGGATTTGCTTCAGTTCATTAAAGGCAAAAACTTGTGTTTTTCACACCCAGTATCTGGGGTTAGTCCATCAGCTTCTGGAAAGAAGAAGGTTAGAATGGGTCACCTGACTAAGATCTAGGTTTTGCTGGGCCTGTGAACCATCACCAGAGTGGTGGCTTTTAGAAGTGACTCTCCTCTGAAACAGAGCCAGACTCCATGTGTGGGAAGAGAGCTGACTATGTATGTAAAGCATGCCTTATGAGTGGCTGTGGAAAGGCTCCCGATCAGGGGGAAAGCACAGAGAGGGCCAAGCACTTTTCCAGGGCTCTTCTGATACCCACCAGGTCGTGAGAAGTTCATAGTCACATCCCTGTTCATACTGCATCTGCTTCAAATAGAAGTTTCCTCAACTGCAAGGACACCCATCCTCCTCTTGGCTAGAGTCTCTAAAACCTTCCATTACTTACCAAATTGTCCAAGTGTCTTTTTATGGCATGGAAATTCCTCTGTAGTCAACTCCCAAATACTAGCAGACCTTATGCCCTAGATGCCCTGTGCTCATCCTGCTTTGTGATCATCCAAAATGCATGCAGTGCTCATAAATGACAGATCTTTACCCTGCCTTTGTTATTGAAGTTCTCCTTGTATGGCTTCAGTTCAGTCTCTTACTTGGCTTAAATTAAAAACAAGTAGACAAACACCCTCAAAAACCCTAAAATAAATATTTTTTGAGAATCTGTAGCAATTTAATCTTCCCACCCTCCCTTTAGTATGTTAATTTATATTATTCATCCAATGGATCCACCTGCTGGAATAAAATTTCTTTTTAAGAGTTTAGTTTTTAATTATAAGGACATGTCTATGTCTGAGTGTGGGTTTATACTCATGGGTACAAATGCCCATAGAGATTAGGAGCCACCTCACATAGGTGCTGGGAACCCAACTCGAGTCCTCTAGAAGAACAGTCTATTCTTACCACTGAGACCTCTTGATGGCCCCCTTAATAAAAGAAGCCTTATCTCATCAGCTTTCTTTAGTCCATATCTGTTGTAACACTCTGTTGTTCTCTCTCTCTCTCTCCCCCCCCTCTCTCTTTCTGTGTATCTGAGAGAGAGAGAGAGAGAGAGAGAGAGAGAGAGAGAGAGCCTACAACCTGAGAGAAGAGATAGAGCCTATGTCTGTGCTGTGCTTTGTGGGCACATATTCCCTGGACAACACCTTTTTGTTTATGTAGCCTCTTTGGGACTGAGCATCATGTCTTAGATCTTAAATAACCAGGACATATTTCCTGGTTATGTAAAGAAGAGTAAAGCAAAGGATATCCTGGGGAGATGCTGTATAAGAAAATACGTTTCTGGACATAGTATCCTATCCTAGCAATACACATAAGGGTGGTAAGAATAAATGGATACTCTTAAGGTATGTCTAACATTCATCCATCCATACACACACACACACACACACACACACCACCTCAAGGTTAGATATAAAAATAGATTAGCAAATACTGATTCTAGGGTAAGAAATGTAAATCCATAGTCATCTAATGCCCCCATCCCCATGTGAGAGATATTGATTTTGAGTTAGTTTTCCATGATTTAATAATCTGTATTAGAGGACCCAACAGTCTTCTGTGGGTCTGAAGTCACAACCCCAGACAGGCAGACGTTCTAAGTGCTTAAAGTGAAGCCTGCTGTATAATCCTAGTCGGCTCAAGGAAGATCGCTGAAGGTCAGGCACAGAGGTAAGAGCGTTCTCACCGTTCACCGAAAGCTTTTTCAGCTGAGGCCGCTCCTGAATGACGCTGTCTGTGTGTAGTTTGTATTGCTCCCTACACATTTGCCAGATGCATTAGACACACAGAGCTATTTACAAAATCCTTTACATGCACATACAACATAACGGATATTTTTTTTACAAATGAATTTGCTCTTATTATTGCATAAGTAAATAAAATGCTATTAAAAAGAAGTAAAAGGAGACATAGATGCTTTCCTGTACTTAAATGGATTGTTAAAACTGTGCTAAGTTCATCCCGTGTCTGTGCCTACATCGGATCCAGCAGTTGAGATCATACCATAGGTCCTCTTCTTCTATTTATCTGCACACCCAAGCATTAATCTGTGTTAGTTTACTGGTATTTTATAGTTCTTATTTTAATTTGAATTAAGATATAATTTAATACATTAGAACCCTGCTTTTTTCCTTTTTTTTATTCGATATATTTTTTATTTACATTTCAAATGATTTCCCCTTTTCTAGACCCCCACTCCCCGAAAGTCCCATCAGCCCCCTTCCCTCCCCCTGTTTTCCCACCCAACCCTTCCCACTTCCCTGTTCTGGTTTTGCCCTATACTGCTTCACTGAGTCTTTCCAGAACAAGGGGCCACTCCTCCGTTCTTCTTGTACCTCATTTGATGTGTGGATTATGTTTTGGGTATTCCAGTTTTCTAGGTTAATATCTCCTTATTAGTGAGTGCATACCATGATTTATCTTTTGAGTCTGGGTTACCTCACTTAGTATGATGTTCTCCAGCTCCATCCATTTGTCTAAGAATTTCATGAATTCATTGTTTCTAAAGAGTGAATAGTACTCTATTGTGTATATATACCACATTTTTTTGCATCCACTCTTCTGTTGAGGGATACCTGGGTTCTTTCCAGCTTCTGGCAATTATAAATAGGGCTGCTCTGAACATAGTGGAACATGTATCCTTATTACATGCTGGGGAATCTTCTGGGTATATGCCCAGGAGTGGTATAGCAGGATCTTCTGGAAGTGAGGTGGCCAGTTTTCGGAGGAACCGCCAGACTGATTTCCAGAGTGGTTGTACCAATTTGCAACCCCACCAGCAGTGGAGGAGTGTTCCTCTTTCTCCACATCCTCGCCAACACCTGCTGTCTCCTGAATTTTTAATCTTAGCCATTCTGACTGGTGTAAGGTGAAATCTCAGGATTGTTTTGATTTGCATTTCTCTAATGACTAATGAAGCTGAACAATTTTTAAGATGCTTCTCCGCCATCCAAAGTTCTTCAGGTGAGAATTCTTTGTTTAACTCTGTACTCCATTTTTTAATAGGGTTGTTTGGTTTTCTGGAGTCTAACTTCCTGAGTAGAACCCTGTTTTTAAGTAATGTATGGTTCTGTAAGTTTGACAAATGTGTGCACCCATGTTACCACCGTTACAATCAAAACATGGAGCACAACAGACATAAATAATCACATTCATCGGGTGTTAAAGGGCCATAGGTGGGGCGAGGACGATGGTCCAGTTGGTAATGTGCTTGCTGTGCAAGCGTGAGAACTAAAGTCCAGTCAGGAGCTCCCAGCACAACGTGCCCTGTGCCATACACAAGCACCCACAGTGTTTAGGTAGTATGGATACACACACACACACACACACACACACATCTGTGGGGACAATTTAAAGAAAAAGTAGCTAATATGGTTCTGAGGCAAGTGGCTCTTAGGCTACACTGGAGAAAATCTGCTTTGGACATTCATAAAATAACTGGATAGCCTCTGCTCTGGTCCAAGATGTGTGGTTTTCAAGAATGCAAGCAGCCTGAGCGCTGTGCATGCCTGCGCTACAGCACAGGGCAAGGCTATGGAGCTGGGAGCTCCTGAGAACGTATTGCCTTTCCAGGCCAAGGAGAACTGCTAACAGACTTCAGGCTTCCTAGTACTTTCCTTCGCCTGAGCACCACCCCTCCCCCATCTGGCTCGTAACTAAATAACTTCCCCAGTCATTGCCATTTCATCCAAGAAGTCTTTCCAGTCTTTCTCCCAGGGAGAAGAAATCTCCAGTCTGTCCATTCTATCTTAGACACCTCTTCTCAGGACCTCCTGGCTTGCTTCTCTCTCTACACAGCACTCTCAGGGCTAAGCATCTACTTCCCTAGACTGTTCTGCAGAGCCACTTGAGGCCAAGTCTAATCTTTAAAAAAATGTGAATGTTCATTTGTTTTATTATTTCATATGCATTGGTATGTTGCCTGCATGTATATGCTCACCATGTGTGTTGCCTCCTTCCTGGACAAATCAGAAGAGTGTGTCAGATCTAGGATTGAAGTTATTGATGGTTGTGAACCACCGTGGGTGTTGGGAGTTGAATTTGTGCCTTATATAAGAGCAGCATGTGCTCTTAACTCCTGAACCCTTTCTAGCTCAAGTCTAGTCTTTATCTTTAGGCTTTATCTTAAGGGTAGTGTTTTGGTTGACTTGTTGAAAGCTAGAGTCAACTGGGAAGAGGGAAACACGATTGAGAATGTACCTCCATCACACTGGCATGGAGGCAAGGCGTCAGGACAGTTTCTTAATGAATTGTTGATATGGGAGATCCCAGACCACCATTGGCAGTGACAGCCCTGGACAGGTGGGTTGCATATTAAAGCAGGCTGAGGAAGCCATAGGGAGCAGGACAGTAAGCAATATTCTTCTATGGGCTCGGCTTCGGTTCTTGCCTCCAGCTTCCTGCCCCATTAGAGTTTCTATCATGGCTTCTATCGATGACAGGACTGTGAATGGGCATGTAAGTCAAATAAAGCTTTTTCCCCCAAGTAGCTTTTAGTTATGGTCTTACCCACGGCAGTAGAAAGCAAACTTGGACAGCTAGACTGTCAGTAAATATGAACTGAGTGGATATATAGTGAGTAACCTTCAATGAGGGTGTCCTACTATTTCACATTCTTATGGGTACCCTACCATGCCCAGAATGACTTCAAGGATCTGGACCTGATTGGGGTAGCAAGGAAATGAAGGAAAAGGCAGACATAGAGAGACAAATTTGTAGCCTTGGATCTGCCACAGTATCGGCTCAGGAATATTGTTCAGTTGAATGCCCAGAAGGAAAGCAAGGAAGAGAAAAGATGCAAACTCCCAATAAGTATTCAGGATGAGGATTCCTAGAACGCATTAAGCCATAGAACACTTCGGAATTAATGCATTACTTATTAGATTCTAATCATGTTGTAATATTCAAACCTGCTCCCAGGCTTTCTAAGTAGAAAAACTAGAGAAGAACTTTCTTTTCTCCTTCAGGAAAACCACATAAGTAAGAATATTTTTTCTTAACCTTGCAGTTAATAGGTTAACATAATGGATATAGGTCAAGTAGTATAGCTGTGTAAACAAGTGTTCAAGTTGCTGCCAGTAAAGGTGTTGGCTGTCCCTGAAGGGAACTTAGGTTTTAGGCCCTTTGGAAGCATCCATTTGCAAATAATCAAGTTGATAAACATGGTATTTCTTGGTGTAGATCCCACGGCACTTGTTAATCACATTGTGCTACATTTTGCTGGAGGCGCTTGTAAATAACATTGCTTTTCTTTAAAAGAATAATATAAATCATTACACAGTCTCTGAAGTTACTCAAAGGAGAGACTTCTTAAAATTTGTTTTTATTGCATGAGTATGCATAGTTTGCATGCATGATGCATTCCATATTCATGCAGTGCCTGCAGAGGCCAGAGGAGGATGTCAGTCAGTGCACCCGGAGTTAGAGGTGGTTATGAGCAGCCATGAGGGCGCTGGGAACCAACCTTAGGTACTTGGCAACAACAACCGTTGCTTTTTACTGTGAAGCCAACTCTCCAGCCCTGAGAGTTTTTTTCAATATGTAGAAATAGAATGAGTTATTTTTTAATTTAAAGAATGAAATGAAAGAATTGTCTATGCGATCGCCTCTTTTTAACTGAAAGGAAGAGAGACCAGTTGAGTTGTGAAGGCTAAGACAGAAGAAAAGGATGGATAAGCGACTTAGAGAGAATCGAGTAAGATTCACTGATGAAAACTCCATTTACTCAGTCAGAAATATTTGCTGCATACTTGCTGTGTGTCAGCTACTTCTTTAGAAATTTGCCATGCTAAATAATGATGCAAAATGATATTACAAAGCAGATCACAATGAGTAAAATTTGTCCTTCCTGGTTTCTTGTCTATGTCTAGAAAATGGAGATGGCATTAGAACACATGGCCTCTAAGGTCCCACGTTTCAGTGTCCACCAGATCACTGAAGAAGGAAGTGTTGTGTAGTTGATGGTAATGTAGGAAGAGGTTAAGGTTCAATATTGCAACAGTTTGAGACAGGTGTTTGTGTGGCTGAGATAATGAATAAGGTGAACTCATAGTTACTTTGAAGGATGTATTGGGTGGAGGATGAATGGGATCATACCATCATAAGGGTGGGCTGCCATCAAAATAAACAGTAAGAGATAAGTGAGGACAAATATCTGCAGTGCAGTACATCAGAAAAAAAGAAATGCTTTCTTACAGTTACAGGCTTGATGTTTTCCTGTTCCCTGAACTTCAGCTCTCTCCAGTCTTGATTTTTGTTTTTTCTATGCATAGTACTGGGAAGTTTCCGTGTAATGCTGAGCATAGATTGTGTAAAATAATGTATGTACGATGCTTAAGGTAATACAGGACACTGGATAAATTGTAGTATGCCTTTTTTTTTCCTTGCTAAGATAATGATGCCATGGTCTGGGATTTTCTATTGGAGGGCTAAACCGAATCCTTGTTCATTTAAAGTTATTCTCGCATAAGGATAATGGTGACTTTTATGTTCATGTTCCTGAACTGAAGCATACATTCTTGTGCAGAGATTTGCAAGGATAGGGTTTTTAGATATTTTCTCTCTGCACCTTATTATTCCATTTGGTAATGCATCTTCAATTGTTTCCCAGAGTTTCCTTTTGAAGTGTGTGGACCTGATCATTCTCCTACTTAGCTCAAAAATTGCACAATGGGTTCTTAATGCCTACACCATAAAATCCCAGTTCTCGAGTTTACATTTTGCATCCCGTGGTTCAGACTCAACTCACTTTCTAGTCTCATGTTGCTCTTCATGCACTAGTTCTCAAAAAGCCAAAGTATAATCAGAGTCACCCTGAGCACTTGGGAAGCTCCATCTACCTTCCTAATTCTAGGGTTTCTGAGTCAGTGATTGGGCCTGGAAACTTCACAGTTTCAACAAAGGCTCCAGTGATATCTATGCTACTGCTCTGAGATAATGTTTTAAGAATCATTGCTGTAGGGCTTGGGAGATGGCTCAGTCATAAAAGTATCTGACAAATAAGCATGAGGCCTGAGTTCCATTCTCAGAACCCACAAAGAAGCTGGCCATGGTGATAGTTGTCTGTAATTCCAGTGTGGGGAGAGGCTGAGACAACAGGGTGCTTGGGACTCACTGGCCAACCAAATCACTTATCTCAAAAGATAAGGTGGGTGTGTCCTAAGGAACAAAACCTGATGCTGACCTCTGACCTCCATATGTGCACTTGTACACAGCTGCACACACACTTGGGTGAGAACATACACATGTACCATTGCTGTATGCCCCAGCTACATATGGGCACATACATGGTACAGGCTTTGACATCCTCTATTTAGAGACCTTCTATTTGTAGAGTTCCATTCATTATTTGAGATAATTTTACTTTCTTAGGAAGCTTGCATTTGTCATTCAGAGTGAGGGAGGAAGC